>NC_060198.1:41179150-41189150 GCF_021184085.1 Oncorhynchus gorbuscha | reverse complement strand
CTGGGGCAGTGCATCAAGCTTAACGAGGCTGAGAGAAGCCTTTCATTTACCCACATGTTGGTAACAAATGGACCGGGCCCCTCACAAGCCAACCCCCCTCTCTCCCTGTCCTTCAAAATCTCACTATTATGACACAATGTCTGTCTCCTTCCCTCCAGCTCACGCCATCTCGGTTTCTTCCCCTCTGTATTAGCGTGCTCTCTCCTCCCTCCCCACCCTCACTCTCTTTTTCCCTCCCGTCTCTGCCTGTCCTTGTGCAGTATCTTTCTTTCCGCCTCTCACTACCGCGCTCATCCTCTACAATCTCATCATCTACCGCCTCTCTCCATCTACCGCCTCTCTCCGGCGCTCATCCTCTACCGCCTCTCTCCATCTACCGCCTCTCTCCGGCGCTCATCCTCTATCGCCTCTCTCCGGCGCTCATCCTCTACCGCCTCTCTCCGGCGCTCATCCTCTACCGCCTCTCTCCGGCGCTCATCCTCTACCGCCTCTCTCCGGCGCTCATCCTCTACCGCCTCTCTCCGGCGCTCATCCTCTACCGCCTCTCATCCTCTACCGCCTCTCATCCTCTACCGCCTCTCATCCTCTACCGCCTCTCATCCTCAACCGCCTCTCTCCGGCGCTCATCCTCTACCGCCGCTCATCCTCTACCGCCGCTCATCCTCTACCGCCGCTCATCCTCTACCGCCTCTCATCCTCTACCGCCTCTCATCCTCTACCGCCTCTCATCCTCTACCGCCTCTCATCCTCTACCGCCTCTCATCCTCTACCGCCTCTCTCCGGCGCTCATCCTATACCGACTCTCATCCTCTACCGCCGCTCATCCTCTACCGCCTCTCATTCTCTACCGCCTCTCTCCGGTGCTCATCCTCTACCGCCTCTCTCCGGTGCTCATCCTCTACCGCCTCTCTCCGGTGCTCATCCTCTACCGCCTCTCTCCGGTGCTCATCCTCTACTGCCTCTCTCCGGTGCTCATCCTCTACCGCCTCTCTCCGGTGCTCATCCTCTACCGCCTCTCTCCGCTGCTCATCCTCTACCGCCTCTCTCCGCTGCTCATCCTCTACCGCCTCTCTCCTGCGCTCATCCTCTACCGCCTCTCTCCATCTACCGCCTCTCTCCGGCGCTCATCCTCTACCGCCTCTCTCCGGCGCTCATCCTCTACCGCCTCTCTCCGGCGCTCATCCTCTACCGCCTCTCTCCGGCGCTCATCCTCTACCGCCTCTCTCCGGCGCTCATCATCTACCGCCTCTCTCCATCTACCGCCTCTCTCCGGCGCTCATCATCTACCGCCTCTCTCCGGCGCTCATACTCTACCGCCTCTCTCCGGCGCTCATACTCTACCGCCTCTCATCCTCTACCGCCTCTCTCCGGCGCTCATCCTCTACCGCCTCTCATCCTCTACCGCCTCTCTCCTGCGCTCATCCTCTACCGCCTCTCATCCTCTACCGCCTCTCTCCGGCGCTCATCCTCTACCACCTCTCATTCTCTACCGCCTCTCATCCTCTACCGCCTCTCTCCGGCGCTCATCATCTACCGCCTCTCTCCATCTACCGCCTCTCTCCGGCGCTCATCATCTACCGCCTCTCTCCGGCGCTCATACTCTACCGCCTCTCATCCTCTACCGCCTCTCTCCGGCGCTCATCCTCTACCGCCTCTCATCCTCTATCCTCTCCTGCGCTCATCCTCTACCGCCTCTCATCCTCTACCGCCTCTCTCCGGCGCTCATCCTCTACCACCTCTCATTCTCTACCGCCTCTCATCCTCTACCGCCTCTCCGGCGCTCATCCTCTACCGCCTCTCTCCGGCGCTCATCCTCTACCGCCTCTCTCCGGCGCTCATCCTCTACCGCCTCTCTCCGGCGCTCATCCTCTACCGCCTCTCTCCGGCGCTCATCCTCTACCGCCTCTCTCCGGCGCTCATCCTCTACCGCCTCTCTCCGGCGCTCATCCTCTACCGCCTCTCATCCTCTACCGCCTCTCTCCTGCGCTCATCCTCTACCGCCTCTCTCCTGCGCTCATCCTCTACCGCCTCTCTCCTGCGCTCATGCTCTACCGCCTCTCTCCGGCGCTCATCCTCTACCGCCTCTCTCCGGCGCTCATCCTCTACCGCCGCTCATCCTCTACCGCCTCTCTCCGGCGCTCATCCTCTACCGCCTCTCTCCGGCGCTCATCCTCTACCGCCTCTCTCCTACGCTCATCCTCTACCGCCTCTCTCCCTGCGCTCATCCTCTACCGCCTCTCTCCTGCGCTCATCCTCTACCGCCTCTCCTGCACTCATCCTCTACCGCCTCTCTCCTGCACTCATCCTCTACCGCCTCTCTCCGGCGCTCATCCTCTACCGCCTCTCTCCGGCGCTCATCCTCTACCGCCGCTCATCCTCTACCGCCTCTCTCCTGCGCTCATCCTCTACCGCCTCTCTCCGGCGCTCATCCTCTACCGCCTCTCTCCGGCGCTCATCCTCTACCGCCTCTCTCCGGCGCTCATCCTCTACCGCCTCTCTCCGGCGCTCATCCTCTACCGCCTCTCTCCGGCGCTCATCCTCTACCGCCTCTCTCCGGCGCTCATCCTCTACCGCCTCTCTCCTGCGCTCATCCTCTACCGCCTCTCTCCGGCGCTCATCCTCTACCGCCTCTCTCCGGCGCTCATCCTCTACCGCCTCTCTCCTGGCGCTCATCCTCTACCGCCTCTCATCCTCTACCGCCTCTCCTGCGCTCATCCTCTACCGCCTCTCTCCTGCGCTCATCCTCTACCGCCTCTCTCCGGCGCTCATCCTCTACCGCCTCTCTCCGGCGCTCATCCTCTACCGCCTCTCTCCGGCGCTCATCCTCTACCGCCTCTCATCCTCTACCGCCTCTCTCCTGCGCTCATCCTCTACCGCCTCTCTCTGTCTATCTCATCATCTACTCCTCTTGTCTTTCAGCTCCTTCCCTCTCCTACCTCTTCTCCTTGTCTTAACCAACAGTGCATCTCTATCGGTCACATACCCTCCCTCTACCCCTTTCTCCTCACCATTTCTCTCTCCTTCCTTCTACCAGCTCCCTTTCCTCACTCCTGCTCTCCCCCTTCCTGCCTTGCTCTCCCCCTTCCTGCCTCTCCTAGAGGTGTGTTGTCGTCGTCCCAGGCAGAGTTCAGCTCCATCACTCATCTGCTCCACAGGTCTCATTAGGGACGGGCCAGGCCAGGAGGGAACATTTTAATAAATAGACGAATGTGACACTGCCACAACAGTGGGTATAAACACACACACACACACACACACACACACACACACACACACACACACACACACACACACACACACACACACACACACACACACACACACACACACACACAACACACATTAACACACACACACATGAATCTTTGGGGATAGAGAAAGATTAAGCCAGGGATGAGCCCGACACTCACGGAATAAAACTCTTTCATTTGATTATTTCAAGCCAAATGATTCTCCGCGCTCAGACACACACTTCAACCTTGCTTGAATAATAGCAATAAAGTGTCCTCTGTGGCAACACAAAAACATACTGGTAACAGGGCACCTAGTCACAAACACCCCCCCCCACCTACCTACCTCTGCAGCATTGTGCACAATAAGTCTTGCTTCATTAAAGCCAAATCTCATCCACTATCAGTTCACAACCACAGAAGTCGTTTGAACCGCCAGGGAAATACAATTCCATTTCAGGGTTATCTTAATATATGAGCTTGTCTCCCCCTCACTGGTCTGTTGTTATGAGCCAGGCAAACACCCACAATAGCACAATATTGCTCCTGCTCCATCACACCACAGATTGGAGCTCACAAAGTAATTAGCAGTTTATATATGAGTGTGTGCGTGTGTGTATGTTTATGTGTTAGTGTGCTCTCAGCTCCCTGGTCTAATTCGTTCCCTGCTCTAATTTCTCCATCCGTTGTGAGCAGCCGGTTCATTTCACATATCTGGGGGAGAACGTGTCTGTCTGGCCTCTGTGTGCTACAGACTATCCTCTCAGAACACTACGGAGGAATCAGACCAACACCTGCTTTTTACACAAAACTAAACAGACACACCGGGAAAAAGTCATATGTTTGTTGTCGAAACAAAGTTTTGTGATTTATTTAGTCAAGATCCGTCAATAAACCAGACAGATCTGTACAAGAGGATCAATTCCTTTTCTGTCTCGTTTTCCTTCTCTCACTGTCCTGTCCCATCTCTGTCACCTGATCATCTCCCTTCATCTATCTAGCTATTATCCACATCCGTCTCCTCTTCCATCTCTCCCCTGAGGCCTCAGTCTTTTTCACTTGTCACAGGAGAGGGATGGGTCATGGAGTAGAAGACTTATCATACGTGTTGTAGTGTGTAACGGAGTCAGATCGTACAGGATAGTCACCCACGGAGTAGAAGACTTATCATACGTGTTGTAGTGTGTAACGGAGTCAGATCGTACAGGATAGTCACCCACGGAGTAGAAGACTTATCATACGTGTTGTAGTGTGTAACGGAGTCAGATCGTACAGGATAGTCACCCACAGCTTGAAAAGGAGCCAATGGTGCCATTGCATGAGATATTTTTCAGTGGTGAGTACGTTGTCAAGCATGGCGGCGAGGAAGACGTGTTGGCGTGGCAGGGAGCACGAGATCAAGCATGTTGTGGGAGAGGAAACAACACGCTCAGTAGTACAGTGAAGCCCGTTACATACTGTACAGAAATAGACCACAGGAATATGATATGACCTTGTATACATTGATTTGTGAGTGTACAGACAGTGTTGTACAACAGTATACTGTATCAATAGAAAATATCAGCCATGTGTTAGGATATTAGTGGACATGCTGAATGTATGCATGTGAACACATTGTGTGCAGCTCCTTTATAATCCATCTCCAGGCTTTGCCATTTTAGTTAGTCATGGTCATGGTTTACAATGCTGTCTGGAACAAGTCCATTCTAAGCCTTCACTTTCACAACTGCTTCCCTCCGCCCGTCTTGTCTTGCCCCCCCTCTCCTCCCCTCCATCTTCCTTTCCTCCTCTCCATCCATCCCCCCCCCCCCATCTTCCTTTCTTCCTCCCCCCATCTTCCTTTCCTCCTCCTCCTCCCCATCTTCCTTTCCACCTACGCCCTCCCCCATATTCCTTTCTCCCCCATCTTTCTTTCCTCCTCCTCCCCATCTTCCTTTTCTTCTCCTCCTCCCCATCTTCCTTTCCTCCTCCGCCCCCCCCTTTCTCCCCCATCTTCCTTTCCTCCTCCTCCCCCATCTTCCTTTCCTTCTCCCCCCCCCCCATCTTCCTTTCTCCCCCCATCTTCCTTTCCTTCTCCCCCCCATCTTCCTTTCCTCCCTACCATCTTCCTTTCCTCCTCCCTCCCCCCATCTTCCTTTCCTTCTCCTCCTCCCCCCCCATCTTCCTTTCCTCCCCACCATCTTCCTTTCCTTCTCCTCCTCCCCCCATCTTCCTTTCCTCCCCACCATCTTCCTTTCCTTCTCCTCCTCCCCCCATCTTCCTTTCCTCCCCACCATCTTCCTTTCCTTCTCCTCCTCCTCCCCCCATCTTCCTTTCATCCCCCCATATATTCCTTTCCTCCTCCCATCTTCCTTTCCTTCTCCTCCTCCCCCATCTTCCTACCTTCATCCTCCTCCCCCATCTTCCTTTCATCCCCCCATATATTCCTTTCTTCCTCCCATCCTCCCATCTTCCTTTCCTTCTCCTCCCCCCATCTTCCTACCTTCATCCTCCTCCCCATCTTCCTCCCCCCATCTTCCTTTCCCTCCCCCCATCTTCCTTCCCCCCCCCCATATTCCTTTACTCCTCCTTCCTCCCATCTACCTTTCCTTCTCCTCCTACCCCCATCTTCCTTTCCTCCTCCCCATCTTCCTTTCCTCCCCCCATCTTCCTTTCCTCCCCCCATCTTCCCTTTCTCCTCCTCCTCCCCCCCCCCATCTTCCTTTCCTCCTCCCCCCATCTTCCTTTCCCCCCATCTTCCCTTTCTCCCCCATCTTCCCTTTCTCCTCCTCCTCCCCCCATCTTCATTTACCTTTCCTCCTCCTCCCCCATCTTCCTTTTCTTCTCCTCCTCCCCCATCTTCCTTTCCTCCTCCTCCTCCCCCCCATCTTCCTTTTCGCCTCCCCCTTCTTCCTTTCCTCCCCCCATCTTCCCCCCCTCCCCCATCTTCCCCCCATCTTCCTTTCCTCCTCCTACCCATCTTCCTCTTCTCCTCCTCCTCCCCCATCTTCCTTTCTTCCTCCTCCTCCCCCCCATCTCCCCCTTCCATCTTCCTTTCCTCCTCCTCCTCCCCATCTTCCTTTCCTCCTCCCCCATCCCCATCTTCCTTTCCTCCTCCCCCATCCCCATCTTCCTTTCCTCCTCCCCCATCTTCCTTTCCTCCTCCCCCATCTTCCTTTCCTCCTCCCCCATCTTCCTTTCCTCCTCCCCCATCTTCCTTTCCTCCTCCCCCCATCTTCCTTTCCCCCTCCCCCCTCTTCCTTTCCCCTCCGCCTCATCTTCCTTTCCCCTCCCCCCATCTCCCCCCTCCCCCATCATCTTCCTCCCCCCATCTTCCTCCTCCCCCTCTTCTTCCTGCCGCAGGGCAGAGTGGAGCAGTGGACATCAATCTTATGGCCGGCTTCTCGTCTTTAGCTGTGGCGGGCTGACACGGCCACAGAGCTTGTTACCCAGTTTACAGCACTGACCTGCTGGCTCATCTCTCACTCCCATTAAGAGAGGCATGGGAAAGAGGGAGAGGGAGGAGGGGAAGGAAGGACAGAGCGACAGACTTTTACAGCATGTATGACAATAGCACACACCTCTCCTCATCTATCCCTCTCTCTCTTCCCAATGGTCTAAACCGCTGACAGCGCCCCCCCATTTCCTCCTCCGCCCCCATCATCCTTTCCTCCCCCCCCATCTTTTTCCCCCCCATCTCCCCCCATCTTCCTTTCCTCCCCACCATCTTCCTTTCCTTCTCCTCCTCCTCCTCCTCCCATCTTCCTTTCATCCCCCCATATATTCCTTTCCTCCTCCTTCCTCCCATCTTCCTTTCCTTCTCCTCCCCCATCTTCCTTTCCTTCTCCTCCTCCCATCTTCCTTTCCTTCTCCTCCTCCCCCGCCCCCATCTTCCTACCTTCATCCTCCTCCCCCCCCATCTTCCTTTCCTTCTCCTCCTCCCCCATCTTCCTTTCCTCCCCCATCTTCCTTTCCTCCCCCATCTTCCTTTCCCCCCCATCTTCCTTTCCCCCCATCTTCCTTTCCCCCCATCTTCCTTTCCCCCCATCTTCCTTTCCCCCCATCTTCCTTTCCCCCATCTTCCTTTCCCCCCATCTTCCTTTCCCCCATCTTCCCTTTCTCCTCCTCCACCCCCATCTTCCTTTCCTCCTCCCCCCATCTTCCTTTCCTCCTCCCCCATCTTTCTTTTTTCTCCTCCTCCCCCATCTTCCTTTCCTCCTCCCCCATCTTCCTTTTCGCCTCCCCCATCTTCCTTTTCGCCTCCCCCATCTTCCTTTCACCTCCCCCATCTTCCTTTTCACCTCCCCCATCTTCCTTTTCACCTCCCCCCATCTTCCTTTCCTCCTCCTCCCCATCTTCCTTTCCCCCTCCTCCCCATCTTCCTTTCCTCCTCCCCCCATCTTCCTTTCCTCCTCCCCCCATCTTCCTTTCCTCCTCCTCCCCATCTTCCTTTCCTCCTCCTCCCCATCTTCCTTTCCTCCTCCCCCCATCTTCCTTTCCTCCTCCTCCCCATCTTCCTTTCCTCCTCCTCCCCATCTTCCTTTCCTCCTCCTCCCCATCTTCCTTTCCTCCTCCTCCCCATCTTCCTTTCCTCCTCCCTCCCATCTTCCTTTCCTCCTCCCACCCATCTTCCTTTCCTCCTCCTACCCATCTTCCTTTCCTCCTCCTACCCATCTTCCTTTCCTCCTCCTACCCATCTTCCTTTCCTCCTCCTACATCTTCCTTTTCTCCTCCTCCTCCCACATCTTCCTTTCTTCCTCCTCCCCCCACATCTTCCTTTTTCCTCCTCCCCCCCACATCTTCCTTTCTTCCTCCTCCCCCCACATCTTCCTTTCTTCCTCCTCCCCCCACATCTTCCTTTCTTCCTCCTCCCCATCTTCCGCCCCCCATCTTCCTTACTTCATTCTCCTCCCCATCTTCCTGTCCTCCTCCTCCATCCATCTCCTTTCCTCCTCCTCCATCTTCCTTTCCTCCTCCTCCATCTTCCTTTCCTCCTCCTCCATCTTCCTTTCCCCTCATCCCCATCTTCCTTTCCCCTCTCCCCATCCCCCCCATCTTCCTCCTCCCCCTCTTCTTCCTGCTGCAGGGCAGAGTGGAGCAGTGGACATCAATCTTATGGCCGGCTTCTCGTCTTTAGCTGTGGCGGGCTGACACGGCCACAGAGCTTGTTACCCAGTTTACAGCACTGACATGCTGGCTCATCTCTCACTCCCATTAAGAAAGGCAAGGGAAAGAGGGAGGAGGGGAAGGACAGAGCGACAGACTTTTACAGCATGTATGACAATAGCACACGCCTCTCCTCATCTATCCCCCTATCCAGCCATCTCTTCCCAATGGTCTAAACCGCTGACAGTGCCCCCCCCCCACACACACACACCCAAGGGAAGCTAGGACATGAGTATGTAAAATAAAGAAGCCAGCTCAGAGGAGTCCCAGACTTTTCTCTCCTCAAAGACAGACTTGTTGGTATTATAAAGGAGAACTGACAACAATTCAAGGACAAAGCTTAGTAAGAGGAAATGTGACTAAACAGTACGTATAGAAATACACTCAATGTGGTTAAAGATGACACGCACATGTACACACACAAACCTTTATCTTAACGGCAGAGTCTTTGCCATGGTTGTAGTGTCTGGAAAGCATACTCAGAGGCTGTTGTGCAAACAGTACTATATCAGAATGGCATATTCTCTCTGGTCTCTATACCGCTTCTCCCCCACGGGCCCCTACACCGCTTCTCCCCCACGGGCCCCTACACCGCTTCTCCCCCACGGGCCCCTACACCGCTTCTCCCCCACGAGCCCCTACACCGCTTTCCCTCCCCTCCCACTAGCCTAGCTTTGCCTGTGACCCCCCCACTAGCCTAGCTTTGCCTGTGACCACTCCCCCCCACTAGCCTAGCTTTGCCTGTGACCACTCCCCCTCCACCCACCCACTAGCCTAGCTTTGCCTGTGACCACTCCCCCTCCCACTAGCCTAGCTTTGCCTGTGACCACTCCCCTCCCCCCACTAGCCTAGCTTTGCCTGTGACCACTCCCCCTCCACCCACCCACTAGCCTAGCTTTGCCTGTGACCACTCCCCCTCCACCCACCCACTAGCCTAGCTTTGCCTGTGACCACTCCCCCTCCCCCCACTAGCCTAGCTTTGCCTGTGACCACTCCCCCTCCCACTAGCCTAGCTTAGCCTGTGACCACTCCCCCTCCCACTAGCCTAGCTTTGCCTGTGACCACACCCCCTCCCACTAGCCTAGCTTTGCCTGTGACCACTCCCCCCCACTAGCCTAGCTTTGCCTGTGACCACTTTCCCTCCCACTAGCCTAGCTTTGCCTGTGACCACTCCCCTCCCACTAGCCTAGCTTTGCCTGTGACCACTCCCCCTCCCACTAGCCTAGCTTTGCCTGTGACCACTCCCCCTCCCACTAGCCTAGCTTTGCCTGTGACCACTCCCCCTCCCACTAGCCTAGCTTTGCCTGTGACCACTCCCCCCTCCCACTAGCCTAGCTTTGCCTGTGACCACTCCCCCCTCCCACTAGCCTAGCTTTGCCTGTGACCACTCAGTTGTCCATCTCCTACATGCTCCTTCTCTCTACACTAATAATACCAGGGATCACACCATTCTATCCTAAAAGAGATGTAGGTTGTGTCCTAAATGGTCACCCTAGTCACAAGTAGTGTACTAAACATGGAATATGGTGCCTTTTGGTCCACAATTGTAGCTACTGTACAGTCTGGACGGTGTGTTAGCTAGTGGACAGAGGTGGCTGGGACATCTGGCAGATGATGACTGATAG
>NC_060198.1:41054150-41171650 GCF_021184085.1 Oncorhynchus gorbuscha | reverse complement strand
AGAGAGAGAGAGAGAGAGAGAGAGAGAGAGAGAAGAGACTGAAGAGAGTACAGAATATAGAGGACCAAGGCCCTCTTCACATAATTAAAATGCCCTTATTGGTATGGCAAGTTCAATGGATGGCCTTCGTCAGTGTTGACTCAAGGGATGAGTAATGTCGTGTTCACATTAATGTTCACGAATCATAAACAACCAGCACATTGAGGAGCAACCTCATGCCGTGTATGGCCTCGGTCATTGAGGATCGCTCTAGTTAAAGGGATACTTCGGGACATTGGTAATGAAGCCCTTTATCTACTTCCCCAAAGACAGATACAATTGTGGATACCATTTTTATGTCTCTGTGTATGAAGGAAGATAGAGGTAGTTTTGCAAGTCAATGCCTAGAAGTCTATGGCTATCTGCTAGCATGCTACCTATAACTTCCTTCATACTGGAAACATGGCTATAACAATGGTATCCACCAATTCATCTGACTCTGAGGAAGGGCCTCATTCTGAAATCCCAAAGTATACCTTTTTTTCCCTGCCATACAAGTTCAGATTTGTCAAAACATGTTTGCTGCTAAATTGCCCCTGTTAATATGGCATAAAATTGGTCTGAGAAGAGGTAAAATACTATTTCCAAAAAGAGTAATGTGTTAGGTATATAGAGAGTGTTCTGAGGGGTACAGTAACAGTATGTGTTAGGTATATAGAGAGTGTTCTGAGGGGTACAGTATGTGTTAGGTATATAGCGAGTGTTCTGAGGGGTACAGTAACGGTATTTGTTAGGTATATAGAGAGTGTTCTGAGGGGTACAGTAAAGGTATGTGTTAGGTATATAGAGAGTGTTCTGAGGGGTACAGTAACAGTATGTGTTAGGTATATAGAGAGTGTTCTGAGGGGTACAGTAACAGTATGTGTTAGGTATATAGAGAGTGTTCTGAGGGGTACAGTAACAGTATGTGTTATGTATATAGAGAGTGTTCTGAGGGGTACAGTAACAGTATGTGTTAGGTATATAGAGAGTGTTCTGAGGGGTACAGTATGTGTTAGGTATATAGAGAGTGTTCTGAGGGGTACAGTAACGGTATGTGTTAGGTATATAGAGAATGTTCTGAGTGAGGGGTACAGTAACAGTATGTGTTAGGTATATAGAGAGTGTTCTGAGGGGTACAGTAAAGGTATGTGTTAGGTATATGGCGAGTGTTCTGAGGGGTACAGTAACAGTATGTGTTAGGTATATAGAGAGTGTTCTGAGGGGTACAGTAACAGTATGTGTTAGGTATATAGAGAGTGTTTTGAGGGTTACAGTAACAGTATGTGTTAGGTATATAGAGAGTGTTCTGAGGGGTACAGTAACAGTATGTGTTAGGTATATAGCGAGTGTTCTGAGGGGTACAGTAACAGTATGTGTTAGGTATATAGAGAGTGTTCTGAGGGTTACAGTAACAGTATGTGTTAGGTATATAGAGAGTGTTCTGAGGGGTACAGTAACAGTATGTGTTAGGTATATAGCGAGTGTTCTGAGGGGTACAGTAACAGTATGTGTTAGGTATATAGCTAGTGTTCTGAGTGAGGGGTACAGTAACGGTATGTGTTAGGTATATAGAGAGTGTTCTGAATGAGGGGTACAGTAACAGTATGTGTTAGGTATATAGAGAGTGTTCTGAGGGGTACAGTAACAGTATGTGTTAGGTATATAGCGAGTGTTCTGAGTGAGGGGTACAGTAACAGTATGTGTTAGGTATATAGCGAGTGTTCTGAGTGAGGGGTACAGTAACAGTATGTGTTAGGTATATAGAGAGTGTTCTGAGGGGTACAGTAACAGTATGTGTTAGGTATATAGAGAGTGTTCTGAGGGGTACAGTAACAGTATGTGTTATGTATATAGAGAGTGTTCTGAGGGGTACAGTAACAGTATGTGTTAGGTATATAGAGAGTGTTCTGAGGGGTACAGTATGTGTTAGGTATATAGAGAGTGTTCTGAGGGGTACAGTAACGTATGTGTTAGGTATATAGAGAATGTTCTGAGTGAGGGGTACAGTAACAGTATGTGTTAGGTATATAGAGAGTGTTCTGAGGGGTACAGTAAAGGTATGTGTTAGGTATATGGCGAGTGTTCTGAGGGGTACAGTAACAGTATGTGTTAGGTATATAGAGAGTGTTCTGAGGGGTACAGTAACAGTATGTGTTAGGTATATAGAGAGTGTTTTGAGGGTTACAGTAACAGTATGTGTTAGGTATATAGAGAGTGTTCTGAGGGGTACAGTAACAGTATGTGTTAGGTATATAGCAGGGGTACAGTAACAGTATGTGTTAGGTATATAGAGAGTGTTCTGAGGGTTACAGTAACAGTATGTGTTAGGTATATAGAGAGTGTTCTGAGGGGTACAGTAACAGTATGTGTTAGGTATATAGAGAGTGTTCTGAGGGGTACAGTAACAGTATGTGTTAGGTATATAGCTAGTGTTCTGAGTGAGGGGTACAGTAACAGTATGTGTTAGGTAGTATTCTGAGAGAGTAACAGTATCTGTTAGGTATATAGAGAGTGTTCTGAGTGAGGGGTACAGTAACAGTATGTGTTAGGTATATAGCGAGTGTTCTGAGTGAGGGGTACAGTAACAGTATGTGTTAGGTATATAGAGAGTGTTCTGAGTGAGGGGTACAGTAACAGTATGTGTTAGGTATATAGAGAGTGTTCTGAGTGAGGGGTACAGTAACAGTATGTGTTAGGTATATAGGAGTACAGTAACAGTATGTGTTAGGTATATAGAGAGTGTTCTGAGTGTTAACTGTGTGTGTTAGGTATATAGAGAGTGTTCTGACAGTAACAGTATGTGTTAGGTATATAGAGAGTGTTCTGAGGGGTACAGTAACAGTATGTGTTAGGTATATAGAGAGTGTTCTGAGGGGTACAGTAACAGTATGTGTTAGGTATATAGAGAGTGTTCTGAGTGAGGGGTACAGTAACAGTATGTGTTAGGTATATAGAGAGTGTTCTGAGTGAGGGGTACAGTAACAGTATGTGTTAGGTATATAGAGAGTGTTCTGAGTGAGGGGTACAGTAACAGTGTGTGTTAGGTATATAGAGAGTACAGTAACAGTATGTGTTAGGTATATAGAGAGTGTTCTGAGGGGTACAGTAACAGTATGTGTTAGGTATATAGAGAGTGTTCTGAGGGGTACAGTAACAGTATGTGTTAGGTATATAGAGAGTGTTCTGAGGGGTACAGTAACAGTGTGTGTTAGGTATATAGCGAGTGTTCTGAGTGAGGGGTACAGTAACAGTGTGTGTTAGGTATATAGAGAGTGTTCTGAGGGGTACAGTAACAGTATGTGTTAGGTATATAGAGAGTGTTCTGAGGGGTACAGTAACAGTATGTGTTAGGTATATAGAGAGTGTTCTGAGGGGTACAGTAACAGTATGTGTTAGGTATATAGAGAGTGTTCTGAGGGGTACAGTAACAGTATGTGTTAGGTATATAGAGAGTGTTCTGAGGGGTACAGTAACAGTATGTGTTAGGTATATAGAGAGTGTTCTGAGGGGTACAGTAACAGTATGTGTTAGGTATATAGAGTGTTTTGAGTGAGGGGTACAGTGCCGGTGTGTGTGTTTGAGTGAAGAGTATAGAATGAGAGCGGGGTGTGTGTTTGAGTGAGGAGTATAGAATGAGAGCGGGGTGTGTGTTTGAGTGAGGAGTATAGAATGAGAGCGGGGTGCAGTGTGTGTGTGTTTGAGTGAAGAGTATAGAATGAGAGCGGGGTGTGTGTTTGAGTGAGGAGTATAGAATGAGAGCGTGGTGCAGTGTGTGTGTTTGAGTGAGGAGTATAGAATGAGAGTGGGGTGTGTGTTTGAGTGAGGAGTATAGAATGAGAGCGGGGTGTGTGTTTGAGTGAGGAGTATAGAATGAGAGCGGGGTGCAGTGTGTGTGTTTGAGTGAAGAGTATAGAATGAGAGCGGGGTGCAGTGTGTGTGTTTGAGTGAGGAGTATAGAATGAGAGCGGGGTGCAGTGTGTGTGTACCACTCACTAGTTGATGAAGTCCACAGCCTGTGTTTTGAGTTGGTCTGCACTGTGCAGGTCTGCCAGGATGAGGATCTCTGCAGTGTTCTCCACAGACAGACTGGTGCACAGAGCATCCTCACACATCACCTTCAGCCTCTCCAGAGCATACTGACAGAGAGACGGGGGGGGGAGAAAACTAATACATTTGTACTTGCTATCTATCACCATTTACAATAGGAAATGCTGGACTGTGTAATGATTTCATAGCATCATATTGCTCCTGTAACGTCAATGAATCTAGTTTGACATTGAGAGAGAGGGAGAGGGTTTGAAAAGGAGTGTTGACAGTGAGTGGTAGAGGTGGAGCGCGGGAACCAGGGAGAGAGAGCAGAGATCATGGTGGTGTGTAAACACTGAAAGGTGATTTATCTGACGTCCTGTTAAACCTTGGGTGTCCAACTCAACACACCACTGTACAGTACACCCACAGTGTAGACAAAAACACACAACTCTGAGGCAGAAAGTCACTCAAAAGGCCTGGCCACTGTCCACACACTGACAGATAGGCGAGTGTGTCCTTGCGTGCAAATGGGCACATCACATATACACTACATGACCAAAAGTATGGACACCTGCACGTCAAACATCTCATTCCAAAACCATGGGCAATAATATGGAGATGGTCCCCCCTTTGCTGCAATAACAGCGTCCTGGGAAGGCTTTCCACTAGATGTTGAAACATTGCTGCAGGGACTTGCTGCAGGGACTTGCTTCCATTCAGCCACAAGATCATTTGTGAGATCAGGCACTGATGTTGGGCGATTAGGCCTGGCTCGCAGTTGGCGTTCCAATTCATCCCAAAGGTGTTCGATGGGGTTGAGGTCAGGGCTCTGTGCAGGCCAGTCAAGTTCTTCCACATCGATCTTGACAAACCATTTCTGTATGAATCTCGCTTTGTGCACGGGGGCATTGTCCTGCTGAAACAGGAAAGGGCCTTCCCCAAACTGTTGGCACAAATTTGGAAGCACAGAATCATTTAGAATGTCATTGTATCAATTAGAATTAAGATTTCCCTTTACTGGAACTAAGGGGCCTGGCCCGAACCATGAAAAACAGCCCTGGACCATTATTCCACCAAACGTTACAGTTGGCACAATGCATTGGGGCAAATAGCATTCTCCTGGCATCCGCCAAACCCAGATTGGTCTGTCGGACTGCAAGATGGTGAAGCGCAAGTCATCACTCCAGAGAACGCTTTCCACTGCTCCAGCGAGCTTTACACCACTCCAGACGACACTAGGCTGCTCGGCTATGGAAGCTCCTGACAAACAGTTCTTAGGCTGACGTTGCTTCCAAAGGCAATTTGGAACTCGGAAGTTAGTGTTGCAACCGAGAGCAGACAATTTTTTAAGCGCTACGAGCTTCAGCACTCCATCCCATTCTATGAGCTAGTGTGGCCTACCACTTCACGGCTGAGCCGTTGTTGCTCCTAGACGTTTCCACTTCATAATAACAGCACTTAAAGTTGACCAGGGGAGCTCGAGCAGGCCAGAAATTTGACAAACTGACTTGTTGGAAAGGTGGCATCCTATGACAGTGCCACGTTGAAAGTCACTGAGCTCTTCAGTAAGGCCATTCCACTGCCAATGTTTGTATATGGAGATGGCATGGCTGTGTGCTTGATTTTATACACCTGTCAGAAATGGGGGTGGCTGAAATAGCCCAATTCACATGTCCACATACCTTTGTATATATAGGAGAGGTTGACGATTAATCGGAATGGCCGATTAATTTGGGCCGATTTCAAGTTTTCATAACAAATCGGAAATCTTTTTTTTACACCTTTATTTAACTAGGCAAGTCAGTTAAGAACACATTCTTATTTTCAATGATGGCCAAGGAAAGGTGGGTTAACTGCCTTGTTCATTGGCAGAACGACAAATTTTCACAGTGTCAGTTCGGGGGATCCAATCTTGCAGCCTTACAAGTTAACTAGTCCAACGCAATAACCACCTGATTACATTGCACTCCTGCCTGTTATGTGAATGCAGTAAGCCAAGGTAAGTTTCTAGCTAGCATTAAACTTATCTTATAAAAAAAACTATCAATCAATCATAATCATCATAATCATAACTACACATGGTTGATGATATTACTAGTTTATCTAGCGTGTCCTGCGTTGCATATAATCGATGCGGTGTGTAATTCGTGAAAAGGGACTGTCTTTGCTCCAAACTGTACCTAACCAAAAACATCAATGCCTTTCTTAAAATCAATACACAGAAGTATATATTTTTAAATCTGCATATTTAGCTAAAAGAAATCCAGGTAAGCAGGCAATATTAACCAGGTGAAATTGTGTCACTTCTCTTGCGTTCATTGCATGCAGAGTCAGTGTATATGCAACAGTTTGGGCTACCAAATTTGCCAGAATGTTACGTAATTATGACATAACATTGAAGGTTGTGCAATGTAACAGGAATATTTAGACTGATGGATGCCAACCGTTAGATAAAATACGGAACGGTTCCGTATTTCACTGAAAGAATAAACGTCTTGTTTTCGAGATTATATTTTCCGGATTCGACCATATTAATGACCTAAGGCTCGTATTTCTGTGTGTTATTATGTTATAACTAAGTCTATGATTTGATTGAGCAGTGGTAGGCACCAGCAGGCTCGTAAGCATTCATTCAAACAGCACTTCCGTGCGTTTGCCAGCAGCTCTTCGTTGTACTTCAAGCATTGAGCTGTTTATGACTTCAAGCCCATCAACTCCCGAGATTAGGCTGGTGTAACCGATGTGAAATGGCTAGCTAGTTAGCGGGGTGCGCACTAATACTGTTTCAAACGTCACTCGCTCTGAGACTTGGAGTATTTGTTCCCCTTGCTCTGAATGGGTAACGCTGCTTTGAGGGTGGCTGTTGTCGATGTGTTCCTGGTTCGAGCCCAGGTAGGGGCGAGGAGAGGGACGGAAGCTATGTTGTTACACTGGCAATACTAAAGTGCCTATAAGAACATCCAATAGTCAAAGGTTAATGAAATACAAATGGTATAGAGGGAAATAGTCCTATAATTCCTATAATAACTACAACCTAAAACTTCTTACCTGGGAATATTGAAGACTCATGTAAAAAGGAACCACCAGCTTTCATATGTTCTCATGTTCTGAGCAAGGAACTTGAACTTCAGCTTTCTTACATGGCACATATTGCACTTTTACTTTCTTCTCCAACACTTTGTTTTTGCATTATTTAAACCAAATTGAACATGTTTCATTATTTATTTGAGGTTAAATTGATTTTATTGATGTATTAGATTAAGTTAAAATAAGTGTTCATTCAGTATTGATGTAATTGTCATTACTAGAAATGTAAAAAAAAATAATAATAATAATTAAAATCGTCCGATTAATCGGCATCGGCTTTTTTTGGTCCTCCAATAATCGGTCGCGGCGTTGAAAAATCATAATCGGTCGACCTCTAATATATAGTGTACGTACCCACACACAAAGCCCCACAACAAGCTAATCTTCAGACTGCAGCCAGGAGAACTGATTCAGAGGTGTGTGTGTGTGTGTGTGTGTGTTACATACATAAGAGCTGTACTATTGTGTAGCCAGAGAGGCTGCTGGGATAGCATCAGAGGGGTAAGGAGGATCTTAGTGAGACCTGGCCTTGCCCTCCAGTTATTCCAGCAGCTCCCTACAGAGTTAACCACATGCACCGTTATTAAATAAATCACACACACTGCATGAGAAAAGAGAGGGAAGGAAATGAATGGGAGCAGAGAGGATGAATGCAGAGTTAAGATGAGGGAGTGTCACAAAAGGAATCCTTGAGGAGTGAAGGGCAGCACTTAACACATGTAGGGTGTGTGTGTGTGTGTGTGCGCGCGCGCGCTCGTGCATCAACAGATCTGGGGTCCTATAAAATACTCAAATATGTTGACAGAAAACCAAGGAAGTTATGGAGGTTGAATTCTGCCACATTCAGTTAATTTATTTAGAGTCACATAGACCTAGCATCATTCTGCACACAGGACCACTACATATGGTACATAGCATCACATACACATCACACACATGAACATAACATACTGTACGCCAGGGAACATAACAACATATGATATACTCACTCATCCATACAATATGATATCAGATACGATATACACACCTCCTCATTCCTCCTCCACCCACACTAACCTTGTCAGCCGCAGCCAGCAGGTCGTCAGCCATCTTGTCCAGGTTGGGGGCTTTGCCCGTGTAGATGAAGCACATCATCTCCTTGAACACCTCTGGCTCCACATCGTTAATCTCCACACGGTTCTGGAGGAGGAGAGAAGAGACCGAGGGCAGTGCTCAGAGCCTATATTACCACAACTTCCCAACATCAGACCCATTATGAGCACTCCATTGACTGTGATCCTGTTCCAGCAGTCTTCCCATGATGCAGTCTGCTTAACTCAATTCAGATAGGTGAAGTTAACTATCTACACTGAACAAAAATATAAACGCAGCAACATGTAAAGTGCTGGTCCCATGTTTCATGGGCTGAAATATAAGATCCCAGAAATGTTCCATAAAAAGGTAATTTGTGCACAAAATCAGTTTACATTCCTGTTAGTGAGCATTTTTCCTTGGCCAAGATAATCCAGCCACCTGACAGGTGCGGCATCTCAAGAAAGTTATTGAATAGCATGCATATTACACAGGTGCACCTTGTGCTGGGGTCAAAAAAGGCCACTCTAAAATGTAACGTTTTGTCACACAAACAATGCTACAGATGTCTCAAGTTGAGGGAGCGTGCAATTAGCATGCTGACTGCAAGAATGTGCACCAGAGCTGTTGCCAGAGATTTTAATGTTCATTTCTCTACCATAAGCCGCCTTAAACTCCGTTTTAGAGAATTTGGCTATACATCCAAAAGGCATCACAACCGAAGACCACGTGTAACCACGCCGGCCCAGGACCTCCAAATCTGGATTCTTCACCTGCAGGTGTCAGGGGGGAAGAGGAAGGGGGTGCTGAGGAGTGTTTGTCTGCCTGTAACTCTGTAATAAAGCCCTTTTGTTGGGAAAAACGTAAATCTCATTTGCTGGACCTGGCTCCGCAGTGGGTGGGCCTATGCCCTCCCAGGCCCACCCATGGCTGCGCCCCTGCCCAATCATTTGAAATCCATAGATCTGGGCCTCATGAATTTATTTCAATTGACAGATTTTCTTATGAACTGTAACTGTAAAATCGCTGCGTTTATATTTTTGCTCAGTAAAGCTAATTTTACTATCTACTTTATCATTCATGTTTATACATATAAAACACACACACACACACCAAATAGTTGTGAGCAGACCAGAGCACCAAAACACCTCTGAAACAGTCTGAACACGTTCAACCCCAAAATTGAAAACGGCATTTTAGATGTATTTTTTCCCCCACAGTCGATTCCTGGAATTAATCCGGAGCATTCGTTCCCAACGAATGATGCCTGCAGCCAACGGCAAGTGCTCTTTATCACTCGTCGGCACGGTAACGGTAACCCTGAACCCTTTTCTCCGCTCTGAGAGGCAGAACAAGGCAGTAAACCAATTATGTTGCTGGTTTATCGTCGTCACGGCGACCTGAGGTATTTCAGCGGGGTCAGGCCGGCTATACAGACAGCTCATAGTGTCCAGAGTGGAACATTAATGTACTAACAAAACAGCACACTACAAATCAACCCATTACACATTAGCACAGACATACACGTGTTTGTTTATCACCAACAGACACAAACATTTGTGCTGTACAGAGAGTACACGTGATCTTTCATGATCTACCAACACACACACACACACACACACACACACACACACACACACACACACACACACACACACACACACACACACACACACACACACACACACACACACACACACACACACACACACACACACACACACACACACACACACACACAGTCTACCAATACACACAAACAGGCACAAGACTTGGCTATTATTGTGTTTATTTACAAACGCATTTATTCTCCCTCTATAGACTGGTAAATCTTACCTCTATCAAATGGGGACACATCCCTCCCCCTCTCCCTGATGAAGACCCCCACTTATATACCAATTAAGATGCATTTCCTCGCTTTGTGCTTTATAATTTCCCCATTTAAGCAGGGCCCGCATCAATATTCTGCCAACACAACCTCTAAATCACTGATGTTCAATCTCACCAACTCCCTATCAGATGAGCAGGACCCACCATGGCACGGGGCTCACACACACACACACACACACACACACACACACACACACACACACACACACACACACACACACACACACACACACACACACACACACACACACACACACCAAGGATCTATTTTGGTCAAACTCCCACAAATCCTACAGTTATAGATCTTACAGTGAGCCTGCCAACTCCATGCAGACGAGGCAACATTCTGGAAGGGTACAGTAACCGTGTAGACAGATCCCTGTCTGAACTAGTGATGATGCAACAGAGAGAAAGATGTGAAGATCCTCCCCACTGAGACACAGGACTGTTCAGGTCACAACACTGTCTACAACACTCACCTTTTTACTCTCCTCCATCTCATGCTCAAACATGGCACTGAACACTGGCGATCGGGCTGGAGGGGTAGAGAGAACATATCAAAATGTATGGTCACATGCGCTGAATACAATGCTTACTTATAAGCCCTTAACCAACAATGCAGTTCAAGAAATGGAGTTAAGAAAATATTTACAAAATAAACTCAAATAAAAAGTAACATAACGAGGCTATATACAGGGGGTACCGGTACCAAGTCAATGTGCAGGGGTACAGGTCAGTTGAGGTCATTTGTACATGGATAGATTGATAGAGCAAGTGAGCGAGAGAAGGAGAGAGAGAAGGGGAGAGAGAAGGAGGGAGGAGAAAGAATAGTTTAGTGTCTCCCATCTGTCTGTCTGACACAAGGGCAGTGGAAAGAACGAACAGCCTCCGGTACACACTATCCTGCTACTGCTACTCCCAAGGCCTAATGAGGCCATCTTCAATGAGTTTGACCAGCAGCACTAGCACTCACTGAAGACTAGTAGGGCCATGAACTAGGAGATAAAGGATGTGCCCCAAATGGCACCCTATTTCCTATATAGTGCACTATTTTTGAACAGGGTAGCGCACTAGGAAATAGGGTGGAATTTGGGGTGTACTAAACCACATAGCGTTGTTTAATTCAGAGATTTGTCAGGGAGAGGGAGAGATAGAGAAACCAAACCCCACAGCAGCACACAATTAAAATGTTTCAAAATGACTCAATAATTGACAGCCATTCCCATTCTCCACAGGGAGACAGTAGCCCCCTCTAAATCATCATTGTTTCATAGTCTACATGTGTTTTTCTAATAAAGAAATGGCATCCCTCTCTATGATAGTAGAGCACTAGTGTGCTTGGGAGTAGGACACCTGGAGTGTTGTTTCATAGCTGAGTGTCATTATGTTGTGAGTGTTGTACCATAGCTGAGAGTTGTTTTGTGTGAGTGTTGTACCATAGCTGAGAGTTGTTTTGTTGTTCCATAGCTGAGAATTGTTTTGTTGTGAGTGTTGTACCATTGCTGAGAGTTGTTTTGTTGTGAGTGTTGTTCCATAGCTGATAGACGTTTTGTTATGAGTGTTTGTACCATAGCTGAGAGTCATTTTGTTGCTCCATAGCTGAGAGTCTTTTGTGTGAGTGTTGTACCATAGCTGAGAGTTGCTTTGTGTGAGTGTTGTTCCATAGCTGAGAGTTGTTTTGTTGTGAGTGCTGTACCATAGCTGAGAGTTGTTTTGTGTGAGTGTTATTCCTTAGATGAGTTGTTTTGTGTGAGTGTTATTCCTTAGATGAGAGTTGTTTTGTTGTGAGTGTTGTTCCATAGCTAGATTACTGCACCTGTACATAGCCCACCTATAATTGAGTCCAAACAACTACCTCTTTCCCTACTGTATTTATTTATTTTGCTCCTTTGCACCCCATTATTTTTGTTTCTACTTTGCACATTCTTCCACTGGAAATCTACCATTCCAGTGTTTTACTTGCTATATTGTATTTACTTTGCCAACATGGCCTTATCTTGCCTTTACCTCCCTTATCTCACCTCATTTGCTCACATCGTATATAGACTTGTTTATACTGTATTATTGACTGTATGTTTGTTTTACTCCATGTGTAACTCTGTGTAGTTGTATGTGTCGAACTGCTTTGCTTTATCTTGGCCAGGTCACAATTGTAAATGAGAACTTGTTCTCAACTTGCCTACCTGGATTAAATAAAGATTAAATAAATAAAAAAAATATATATATAAATAGCTGATAGTCGTTTTGTTGTGTGTTGTTCCATAGCGGAGAGTTGTTTTGTTTTGTGTTATTCCATAGCTGAGAGTCGTTTTGTTGTGAGTTGTTGCATAGCTGAGAGTCGTTTTGTTGTGAGTTGTTGCATAGCTGAGAGTTGTTTTGTTGTGAATGTTGTTCCATAGCTGAGAGTTGTTTTGTGTGAGTGTTGTTCCATAGCTGAGAGTTGTTTTGTGTGAGTGTTGTTCCATAGATGAGTCGTTTTGTTGTGTGTTGTTCCATAGCTGGGAGTCGTTTTGTTGTGTGTTGTTCCATAGCTGGGAGTCGTTTTGTTGTGAGTGTTGTTCCATAGCCGAGAGTCGTTTTGTTGTGTGTTGTTCCATAGCCGAGAGTCGTTTTGTTGTGAGTGTTGTTCCATAGCCGAGAGTTGTTTTGTTGTGAGTGTTGTTCCATAGCCGAGAGTCGTTTTGTTGTGTGTTGTTCCATAGCTGAGAATCGTTTTGTTAGGTGTTGTTCCATAGCTGAGAGTCATTTTGTTGTGTGTTGTTCCATAGCTGAGAGTCATTTTGTTGTGTGTTGTTCCATAGCTGAGAGTCGTTTTGTTGAGTGTTGTTCCATAGCCGAGAGTTGTTTAGTTGTGAGTGTTGTTCCATAGCCGAGAGTTGTTTAGTTGTGAGTGTTGTTCCATAGCCGAGAGTTGTTTAGTTGTGAGTGTTGTTCCATAGCTGAGAGTCGTTTTGAGTTAGTGTTGTACCATAGCTGTGTGAGGGTATTATAGAGATGCAGTGCCAAACTCATTCGGCAGTAGACAGAGAGAGAAGCACCACAAACTGTTTTAGATCACATGACCAATAAGAAGCCAATTTAAAGCATTCCGCTCAGCCAGCACACACACTTCCACAGCCCTTTTGATCCTGCTCTGTCCGTCTCCACAGCGATTAACGGCCCGGAGAGTTGTCACAGGAATGGTGGTGGAGAAGGAGAACAATGAGGGGAGTGGGTGTCACCTAACCCAGGTGGCGGAAGAAGCGAGGGAGGAGAAAAGGAGAGAGGTAGGTGCAGACAGCCAGATGAGGGGGTGGAGAGAGAGAGAGTGAAGACCCCAATGCCACAGTAGCACACAATTAAAACGTCTCAAAATGACTGGATAATTGACAGCCATTCCCATTCTCCACAGGGAGTGTTCCTCAAAGTTTCAGTCAGATACTCAGTCATGGGGCTCTATTTGCAGCTGCCATTAAAAGCCTGCTCTTTGGCAATTTCAACTTCTAAAAGCCAGCACTACACTATTTTCCAACCCTGGCGCAAGGGTTGGTAATTTACCTGTCTTATATCAGCTCAAGTGCGCTGCGGTGGGAAGAGTGGAAATATTTGTGGTGTACTTAAATACGTGTGCCATTGTACCAATTTCAAGCAGCGCTTCTGGTGATATTTAAGACTCACCAAAAGCTAGATTTTGTGGAAATGCAATTGGTTATAGCATTGATTTGCTCAGTGGAGGCTCACAGTAGCATAATCAGTTGCCTATAAGCAATGTTTTATGAAAAAATAGCATGAGCATCAAAACAGTAAGACATTCACATGATTTTTATCCATGCAGCTACTGTGAAAAGTTGACTCATTAGGCCTATGTGCGATGGCCATGGAATGAAAGGTGTCAGTGACTGTAGGAAGTCAGTTTAGGAAAATTAAGTTATTGCAATAGACTCTTTGCATTTTTCCTTTATCATTTTGCCAAAACAACTCCACCTTCCACTGTTATCTGAACCTAAATGTCAAATTATGGATATTCCGATCGCTGTCCTTGGTGCTGAATCCACACGTAGCCTGTTAATTTGTTTACATTATACGTGGCAAAGTCACTAACCAGCCATATCAACAGCGATGGTAGACTTATCTTATTATAACGTTTGGGCAATGTCCATGGCTGTTAGCGCAATGTGTGTAGACAAATATTTCCAATATAAAAAAAAACATTGGCTATGTTTGTTTTAACTACGCCTATTGTATGGTTAGTGTGTAAACTATGTTCAATGGATAAGACAAACATCCATGCCTCCGGCCCAAGAGCCCTACGTCTACGTGTGCACACATTGCCTTACGCTCATGGAACGAGAGATGTGATTTATGATATGATGATATCATGCTTCTGACCCGATCCTGTTTAGAAATATTGTTGTTAGTTTAAATGTTTAGTTTAAATGTTTTATTTACATTTTTTAAGTGCTTTGTTTTTGTTGTTGTTTTGGAATTTTACCCCCTTTTTCTCCCCAATTTCGTGGTATCCAATTGTTAGTAGTTACTATCTTGTCTCATCGCTACAACTCCTGTACGGGCTCGGCAGAGACGAAGGTCGAAAGCCATGCGTCCTCCTAAACACAACCCAACCAAACCGCACTGCTTCTTAACACAGCACGCATCCAACCCGGAAGCCAGCCGCACCAATGTGTCGGAGGAAACACCGTACACCTGGCGACCTGGTCAGCGTGCACTGCGCCCGGCCCGCCAAAGGAGTCGCTAGTGCGCGATGAGACAAGGATATCCCTTCCGGCCAAACCCTCCCTAACCCGGATGACACAAGGCCAATTGTGTGTCGCCGCATGGACCTCCCGGTCACGGCCACCTGCAACAGAGCCTGGGCTCAAACCCAGAGTCTCTGGTGGCACAGCGATGCAGTACCTTAGACCACTGCGCCAACCGGGAGGCCTTTGCTTTGTTTTTTGCATAAAAAAACAACTTATTTGAAAGATTCACCATCTATGGGGTTTATGGCAAGGATAGGTAACTTTGATAGGACTGGAGGGCCCCCAAAAATCCAAACTTATCATGACGGGCCACGATTGCTTGAGAGTCTGCGAGTAGAACATTTTGGTTGCCCCCCGCCCCCCACGTTGACAGTAGAAAGCCATGTTTTTAAGTTTTACAGTTAATTTTCTACACATTTTGCCATGGGGTGTAGAGGAAATGTTGCAGTTTTAAAAAAGGTGCAATATGCAGAAATCCCTCCCCCATATCCTGGCAGCAAAAATTCAAATAGTTCGCCTGATTTCAGTTTGTCACAAAACAAGCAGTGTAGAGAATCATTGGAACATCTAAAGCACTGTGAACTATATTTTCAATAACAAAAACTCATGTATTTTCAGCTGTTTAAAGCTGTTGTACAAAACCAAGAGTAAGAGACACAAAAACAAACTTATGAACGGGTAGCATAGAAAGTGTTCATTGAACAGATCTACAGCTTCTTACACTCGCTTTCAATGAGAATGACAGATCTATAACTCACATTGGGCGGCAGGGTAGCCTAGTGGTTAGAGCGTTGGACTAGTAACCGGAAGGTTGCAAGTTAAAACCCCCGAGCAGACAAGATACAAATTTGTCGTTCTGCCCCTGAACAGGCAGTTAACCCACTGTTCCTAAGTAGTCATTGAAAATAAGAATTTGTTCTTAACTGACTTGCCTAGTTAAATAAAGGTAAAAAATAAAATAAAATAAAAATTCTAGACCTGCTGATAAACACATTTAGAAATTGCACCTTGTGTATTCTACCTCGCAACAGTAAGTTGAGACCCCAACTACTATTTCTGTAGAAGTGCAAATATGATCTGTCAAGTTTATAAAACCTTACATTTAGTAGTATAACAGTGAGTGGACATTCACCCTCTATTTAGCTCAGTTGGTAGAGCATGGCGCTTGTAACGCCAGGGTAGTGGGTTCGATCCCCGGGACCACCCATACGTAGAATGTATGCACACATGAATGACTGTAAGTCGCTTTGGATAAAAGCGTCTGCTAAATGGCATATATTATTATTATTTATTATATTATTTATTTTGGATCTTTATCCAGCTCCTTTAAAGAGTATGGATGTTTGTAAAACCCTACATAGTCCACGTTTTCTCTGTATGATATGCCCACGTGGAGCAATTATGGTACCTTCAACTCAAAATGTAAACAAAGCTTATTTAAAACAAGTTGCTGTTAAGTATTAATTTTTTTATTGTAATTTCGCCCCCTTTTTCTCCCCAATTTCATGATATCCAATTGCAATCCAATTCTGATCTTGTCTCATTGCTGCAACTCCCCAAAGGGCTCGGGAGAGGTGAAGGTTGAGTCATGCGTCCTCCGAAACATGACCCGCCAAGCCGCGCTTCTTAACACCTGCTCGCTTAACCCGGAAGCCAGCTGCACCAATGTGTCGGAGGAAACACCATTCAACTGACGAACAAAGTCAGCCTGGAGGAGCCCGGCCCGCCGGAGTGGCAAGAGCGCAATGATCCGAGTAAAGCCGCCCCGGCCAAACCCTCCCCTAACCCGGACGACGCTGGGCCAAACCCTCCCCTAACCCGGACGACGCTGGGCCAAACCCTCCCCTAACCCGGACGACGCTGGGCCAAACCCTCCCCTAACCCGGACGACGCTGGGCCAAACCCTCCCCTAACCCGGACGACGCTGGGCCAAACCCTCCCCTAACCCGGACGACGCTGGGCCAAACCCTCCCCTAACCCGGACGACGCTGGGCCAAACCCTCCCCTAACCCGGACGACGCTGGGCCAAACCCTCCCCTAACCCGGACGACGCTGGGCCAAACCCTCCCCTAACCCGGACGACGCTGGGCCAAACCCTCCCCTAACCCGGACGATGCTGGGCCAAACCCTCCCCTAACCCGGACGATTTTAATTGGAGTTGATGACAACGCTATACATAAAAGACAGTAAATAAACAACTTTAAGCAACTACACATTTAGCCATGGAGCACGTTCCGATTGGTTAGTGTGGGGCCAAGCCTCGACACACCCACAATGTGTTTTATAAGTCCAGACCTTTCGCTCCATCGCCAGCTACTGTGGCCATAATTCTGGTTGTGAAAATAGCAAACCTATTTCTAATACTACCGCCAGCGCTAAGATTTAACATTGCATTATGTTTGTTACAATAGAGCCCATAGTCTGTGTTTCTGTCATTGATGTGTCTATATCTGTAAGAAGTGGGTCCGGTGTTCTGTGTGGTCAGTATGCACGTGAGTGGCGTGCAAGACAAAAGTAGTCTTACCTGCCAGGATGGCTTTGTGTGCCTGGAACTCCTGTCCCGCCACACACAGGGAGCAGTCAGTGAAGCGGGAGTGTTCCCAAAGCCCTCCCAGCTCGTCAGCCAGCCTGCAGTCTGGCACCTTCACCATGTTCATAGTGTTCTGACCTGAGATGTTCACAGAATCCTGCACCACACTCACCTACAGGGAGGGAGAGTTAGACGGAGAGACAGGAGACCAGAGAGAAAAAGAATGAGACAAATAAATCAAATAAAAAAGATCAAGAAAAAGAGAGGGCAGATCAGTCAGTCTACTCACATTGTATACATTACAGTAACCAGACAGACAGCAGCGGTTTTAGACCATCTATCACCTTACACATTCTAATGGACAAATCAGACAACACACACATCAAATCATATACAGGAAGACCAGCCATTAACAGATGATCTCTGCCACACCAATCAATACGTCAACCGTTAAATAAAGCTGCCATGCAAACACACACCTCCAAAAATTAACGTGTGCTCTGCTCATTTACCACATCCACTCACAAACAAGACACTAGACAGGGACTTGACTCAGTCTATTAATCATTAGGGTGTGTGTGTGTATATATATTATCCATGCTGGCTTAGCCACCTGTTCAAGTCAACATCGAACATACTAACACTCCCACAGTGTGGGACACCAAATGTAGTACCATTCAAGATCCTATTTCCCTCCTAACCTTAACACTAATTCTAACCTTAACCATAAACCCTATTAAAATAGCATTTGACCATGTGGGGACTAACAAAATGTACCCAGTTTTTGTTCGTTTACGGTCCTTGTGGGGACTTAAACACCTCCACGCACACACTCCTATTAGGTTATCAGCAACCTTTAAAACCACAGAATTAAAGAACCAAACATCGCCCAACAATTTCCAAGAAGAATCCAAACATTTTAAAGCAGCACTCCTAAGACACTGAAACGGTTCTCAAAAATATATTTCATTGCCACTAAAACTGTTCCCAGAAAAAGATGTGTCATGGCCACAAACTCCCAAATGCATCCCAGTAAGTTGACCTTGCTACTAGGCTGTTCAGACAGAGAGGGAGGCTGCCCTCCATGAAAAACACCCTCCCTGTCCCCCTCTGTCTGTTCCTCTCTCCTTTCCACAGTCTGCCAGTCCCTCTGTCTGCCCATCTGACTCAGGCAGAGACGAAAGGGGAGAAAAACACAATGAAAAAGTGTGTGGCAAGCAGGAAATTGAATGTCAAGGACCCTTGTTTGCTCCTGATGGAGGTGTAAGTGTTAGCCTGGAGGGGAGAGAAAGACGGGGCGGGAGGGTTAGACATGGAGAATAAAAGACTGGGAGAAAAAGGCAGGACAGGGTGACAGACAGAGAGAAATAATAGGAGGGTATAGGATCCCAAGAAGGAAATAAACTCTCATAAACACAAGCTCATTTCCTGTGATGACATTACAGGGGCACAGTACAAAGAAAATGGTGATGTTGAGAGGAGAGCATTGTGACCATGAGTATTGTGTATCACTGTGTGTGTGGCACAGTCTGGTACCCACAGCTGGCTCCATAAATCACACTCCAGGGGGACTTTAGTATGAATGATGTACATCCATCTCCACACACACACACACACACTCAAGAGTACACTCACAAGGCACTCATAAGACACTGATTAGCAACTCATACAAGGACTGGGAGAGACAGACGTGTGGAGGAGAGATGAAGATGGAGATGAGAAGGAGAAAGAAGACAGTATAGGAGGCATATTAAAAGAGGTAAACTGGAGACTGAGTAAGAGGGAGGGAACAGGTAAGTCAACAGACAGCACTGGGTCTGTTGAGATGCACTCTGTATGGCCGCGTATCAAATAACACCCTATTCCCTATATAGTGCTATACTTTTGACTGTAGGGAATAGGGTGCCAATTGGGCCGCACACATTATATATAGTGGTAAATTCAGATGGGAGTGTTTCTGTTTCATGTGTGTCTGTTGGTATAAATAAGCATGGCGGTGCACTCAGCCGCTGTATAGCACGGCAAGCCACGCTAGGCTAGTCACGCTAGGCTAATCACACTGGCTAAGCTGGCCCATTGTTCCATCAACTAACCAGGTGGAAACAACACTTTGCTGTAGCTCTGCAGCTAGCTCCTATTTACACACACTGACTAAACTACTCTCTGTCTTCACCCCTCAGTCATGTTCTCCTGTCATCATCATCACCAGCATATTCAACAATCATCACCATCATCCTCGTCAGCAAGGTCGTATATTACCATCATTATGGTGGCGATGTTCATTAATGGCCTTAACCCCTGACCTGCTGGTTTCTCTATCGACTCACAGCAGCCCTCTGGATCTCTGCAGACCAGACAGTTGCCATGGAATCTCAGAGCCCAGAAGATTCATTAATTTATGTGTCAGTCTCTTTTACTCCTCTACGTGTCTGTTTATAGATTTACAGTACGCCATGAGTGAAATAGTCCTGAAAAAATGTGCAAATCAAGTTCATTAAGTTATGGAAAACTTTATTTTCCCTCCAGTGTGTCTTATGTTCAATATGAGACTTTTCTCTGATCAATCCAGAGCAGACTGGGTCACACGCACACACACACACCTTTCCTCAGCTCTGCCTTAATAGGCGTGTCATCTTTTAAACTTGTCGTCTGAACCCCCGAGCGCAGAACTCATCAGCAGCTTTTTATAATGCATGACTGGCCCTTCATCCGCTCTCTCTCCAGCTGCTCTCCAGTCAACCAGAGTAAACAGCGCTGCTCAAGACACACAAACTATATTGAATGCAAACACACTGTCTTTATAAACATACTTTCCTCAGAGGTATCAGCAAACCCCAAAATAAGGCCACACACATCTAAAAGCCCACACTCACACATGCAGACATTAAACCAAATGACTTAAATCTAGGTGCTTAACTGGGGCAAAACATACCAGTCAACCCTGCTGGCAACCCATTAAAGCTTCATAGCGGATGAGACAAATTATTCCCCTACTTTAAATGGTGAGTGAGAGTTAACACTACTGATGAGCATTCCATTGAGTCCGTGGAGACACCATTCACACCAGGGTACTGGACTAGATCTACAGTTGGTATTTCAGCAGACCAGCCTGCACCCGTCCGCCACAGACGTTTTTGAGTGGATCTACACACAGACGGGGGCAGAGGCATATTTCATGCATGATTTGAAGTCAAGCTGGTGAACGACGCGCACGAGAGAGAGAGAGCGGACCGGAGCCACAGCAGCCAGTTTCAGAGTCATGTGTTACTGTTGTCTCGCCAGCCTTGTTCTTCCACAGAGACAAACAACTGCCTGGGTGGCAGAGAAAAGGGCAGACAGACCGACGCAGACACACGGATGCAGGAACACAGGCAGGCCAGCCATTCAGGTCCCTTGAAACGATCTAGGAAGATCACAGAGACACTAAACTGATAGCTTTGAGAAGGAGGCCCGATTTGGAGGAGGAGCACGGGAGAAAGACTATTACTTGGTGCTTCATTTTTTATAAGAACTAAAGAGCCTTTATGATTGGGTTTAAAGATCTGTTGATGTTGTTGCGTCAAGGTGTAACTTGTTCTCAACCTGAATGAGGTGGCCTAGAAACTAGGGTTTCTAAATACCCTCGTACGATACCGTTTTTAGCCAATTTGAATATTTGTACATTTTATATAAATACATGCAGTCAACTTGTGCACTAGGTAATAGACGAAGCATATTACATTAATTATTTTGACTGTTACATTATTTTTCATTATGAAGCTTACCCGTACTTGTTTTCCAAAACAGCTGTCATGTGTGTTTGTTTATAAAGAAGCACAATGAGCAAAACGGGAGCTTCTTGAGACCAGTCACTCCATGCAGCACAACTGAAGAAAGGTGATCAAGTTACACTTGTATGATATTCAAAACTAATGTTTGACAGCTATATATCTTATAACTATTAAGTTAATTATCTAAGATGGGACAAATTCTCTCCAGCTAGGTTCTCCCTCCAGCTAAGCTAAACGGCTAACGTTAGCTTGAAAGATCAAGCTTCTTGTAAACAGAAGAGATCATCCCTTCCTGGATTAAGATCCCTGCTGACTAATATTTGTTTTGTGTGTTTTGAGATACTTGCAAACTTGTATGAGCTGGGTTGTTGGTCTTAGCGCTCGTTAGCATTTACTTAACCGCTATGGGGATTCCTTTGTACCTGTTAGTATACCAGAATGCTAACAAAATGCACCCCTTGTGTGCACCACCGGTAAAACCGCCTATCCTAGGAAGGCACAAGCACGGTATGAAGGTATGCAAATCAGGATACCGCCTAACCCAAATAGGAACAGATACACGTGAGATCAATGTTGATGCGCTGGGGACACAGCGAAATGGTGAAAGCCCAGTAGATTTTATTTTTACATTTATTTAACTAGGCAAGTCAGTTAAGAACAAAATCTTAGTTTCAATGACGGCCTAGGAACAGTGGGTTAACTGCCTTGTTCAGGGGCAGAAGACACAGATTTTTACCTCGTCAGCTCGGGGATTCGATCTTGCAACCTTTCGGTTACTGGTCCAACGCTCTAACCACTAGGCTGCCTGCCGCCCCATGGGGATCAGGCACTTTTCTCCTGTCTCACCTTCCCTCCATCTATCACTATTCATCTGTCTGTCTCAGTTACTGGGTCTCTAACCCTCTTTCTGTCTCTCAAGTGTCACCTTGCTTTATTTCCCTCACTTATTCTCTGTCGCCAACTCATTTCTACGCCATTTTACCCTCGCTCTCTCCCTACTCCAAACTAGGCTTGGGCAATATATTGTATGTCGTATAGCGGTGTATTTGGAAAAAGCCACGGGATGGTTCTCCCAATATTCAAAAATATTTATTCAAACTTTTTCAATAAATGTTCATATTTGTATCTAATTTTTAAGTTGTTACCTGCAGTCCACTTGTGCAATACTTTAGAAAATAACCTCACACTCAACGTCAACAAAACTAAGAAGATGATTGTGGACTTCAGGAAACAGCAGAGGGAACACCCCCCTATCCACATTGATGGAACAGTAGTGGAGAGGGTAGCAAGCTTTAAAGTTCCTCGGCATACACATCACAGACAAACTGAATTGGTCCACTCACACTGACAGCGTCGTGAAGAAGGCGCAGCAGCGCCTCTTCAACCTCAGGAGGCTGAAGAAATTCGGCTTGTCACCAAAAGCACTCACAAACTTCTACAGATGCACAATCGAGAGTATCCTGTCGGGCTGTATCACCGCCTGGTACGGCAACTGCTCCGCCCACAACTGTAAGGCTCTCCAGAGGGTAGTGAGGTCTGCACAACGCATCACCGGGGGCAAACTACCTGCCCTCCAGGACACCTACACCACCCGATGTTACAGGAAGGCCATAAAGATCATCAAGGACATCAACCACCCGAACCACTGCCTGTTCACCCCGCTATCATCCAGAAGGCGAGGTCAGTACAGGTGCATCAAAGCTGGGACCGAGAGACTGAAAAACAGCTTCTATCTCAAGGCCATCAGACTGTTAAACAGCCACCACTAACATTGAGTGGCTGCTGCCAACACTGTCATTGACACTGACCCAACTCCAGCCACTTTAATAATGGGAATTGATGTAAATATATCACTAGCCACTTTAAACAATGCTACCTTATAATATATATATATAATATAACTTACCCTACATTATTCATCTCATATGCATACGTATATACTGTACTCTATATCATTGACTGCATCCTTATGTAATACATGTATCACTAGCCACTTTAACTATGCCACTTTGTTTACTTTGTCTACATACTCATCTCATATGTATATACTGTACTCGATACCATCTACTGTATGCTGCCCTGTACCATCACTCATTCATATATCCTTATGTACATATTCTTTATCCCCTTACACTGTGTATAAGACAGTAGTTTTGGAATTGTTAGTTAGATTACTTGTTGGTTATCACTGCATTGTCGGAACTAGAAGCACAAGCATTTCGCTACACTCGCATTAACATCTGCTAACCATGTGTATGTGACAAATAAAATTTGATTTGATTTGATTAGGAGATAAAGCTTTCTTCATTTCACCTGTCCCATTTTAAACAAGGAAGCTTATCGTAGTTCCCCAGAACAGTTGAGCGTCACGTGTTTGTTTATAAACAGCACACCGGGAGAAGCCATGTGGTGAATCCATAGCAATGAGGTGATGTACTTACACTTGTGTGCAATTCACTACTCAATGTTTTCCATCAGATATCTTAGTATGGCTTTCTGCCAGAAGTCAAAGATCTCTGGATGAGTTATTTTTCCCCTGTGCTTCCTACTAGTGTTTCCCCCCCCTCCATTCTTCTCCCATTTGGTCCATGTACACCTGCTTCTCTTCCTTTGGAAAAGCAAGCATCACAACTTTGTTCATTTGCACAATTTATCTTGTTCACTTTCGCTTGTAAATGTCCATACAGATAGAAAATGATATCCGGTAGCTAGTAGCTATGCTTGTAATAACTTTATGAGCTGGGTTTGCCAGTCTTTGCAATTAGTTTGTCCGTTTTTGCCCGTTAGCATTTAGCTATGTGATTTCACTATTATAGTAGTTTGTGCTAATTTTGTTAGCATTCTGGTAATACAAGCCCAATGGGCTTTCCTTGAGTTTGTAGCACCCCCCTTGTGTGCTATGCCAGTTATACTGTAAATCCTGGTATACGAGAAGGGCGATATGACAATATGAAAATCTGGATACCGCCCAAGCCTACTCCAAACCCTGTTACATCTTCTCTCAAACTATTTCCACCCATCTTCCATCCTTCCCATTCTTTCTCTGTCTATCCTCCCTAACCAAGTCTCTCACTTTGTGTCTCAGTCTCACTGAGCCTCTACACATCTCCCCGTCTCAGTTTTGGGGAGGTGTGCGAGGCGAGAAAGGGAGGTGTGTAGGGAGGTAGATAGGGGTGAAGAGAGCAGCTGGAGCATCTGCAGCAGTCTCCTCTGACAGCAGCGTGGCATATGGCAGGGCCCTGTGAAGGATGGGCGCTGTCACCCGGCAAAGTGCTTACCCACAGACAGCCAGGAGAAAGAAATGGGGAGGGGGGGACGAGCGAGAGAGAAAGAGCAGGAGTAAGAGGAGGAAACAGCTGAACATCAGCACCCACCTCATTTATTCTCACACTCCCTGGGAGGAGACGGTGGAGATGAAAAGAGGAGAGAGGATACGGAGGAGAAAGAGAAAGATAGAAAGAAAGCTCTGTGGATACAAAGAGGCTGTAGGGTGGTTAGGATGAGACTAGAAGCACTATTGTATCATCACTGTTATGAAGTAAGAGTTATGTTGGGGTAGAATGAGAAAACCCTTCAGTGGTTCATTCACTCCCTGAGGTGACAGAGTGGGTGAAACAAGCCCATCATGCCCACCAGCCGATGCTCTCTGACACTAACTGTCTGCCTAAAGGTGGACCACTGACTTACCAATTTAGGATGACTGAGTATCCGAAAGACACTTCTGTTCAACTTTCTGAATAGAGCTAGCCACACTTAACAGAAAGCAAAACCCCTTAGGCAGAGATACAGTACGTTTTATGAGGAAGTTCTCCAACTAACGTATGTGAAGGGGTGAAAAACTACAGTCCTTGAGAACTACTGGTGTGCAGGTTTTGCTTCATCCCAGCTGGTTTTGGAACTAAATCCTGCATACAGTTAGTTCTCCAGGACCGGCGCTAGAGATCCATACATTACACTGCTTTAAAACTAAATCCATACAGTGTATTTAAACTGTGACCTTGGTGAGTGAGGTTAGTCCTGTCAGAGAAGAGAGGAGAGAGAGAGAGACATTTACCAGGGTGTCTCATTAGAGAAGTGAGGAAAGTAGACACATACCAACCCATTAATCTGTCTGCCTGCACATTTCTCCTAAACTTCTATCCATCCAATTCTGCCCATCATCTCCCCTTTTTCCTGTCAACCACATACATGTCCTTTTCTCTCACTCAACTCCTCCACCCCCTTCTGTGCTCTCTTCTCCTCTGAAGGGACCTCATCTTTCCTTCACTCCTCCTCTCAGAACACCTTGTGACAGCCAGCACAGAACCTTTAATGGGAACTATCTTCTCATTAAATACCTGCAGGTGTCTGGAGCTTTGGCAGAGATGAACAGAGGGAAGAAGATTATAGAGAGAGCGAGATCACGGGCGCGAGAGCACGAGCGCGATAACAAGAGAGCGAGATCACAAGTGCAAGATAACGAGAACGAGATAACGAGAGCGAGATAACGAGAACGAGATATAACATGAGGGAAGAGAAAAAGATGGCTAGAAAGGATGGCTGGGTTTGTTCTGGCACTCCCCTACATGACACCCAGCCAGTTCGCTGGTGTGGGGTTAAAATAACTTCCTAAGGAGCAGACAGAAAGAGGGCTTTCAGCTGGCACCAATTCACACGGGTACATGTCTCCTCTCCACCACACACCCTGTTCTACATCTCTGCCTGAGGGGAGAAGATGAGGGTCCAGGGGAGGGAGAGAGGATAGGAGAGGGAAGGGGGACACAGGAGAGGATAAGAGATGGAGAACAAATACCAGGAGAGAGGGAAGAGATGTGTGCTGGGCTCTAGGGCTATTCCACCCTCTCAGAGGCAGGACGGGACCATATGGCCATTAACGAGAGAGCGCAAGAGAGATAACGAGAGAGAGCGAGAGAAGGTATAACAAGAGAGATGTATAACGAGAGAGATGTATAACGAGAGAGATGTATAACGAGAGAGATGTATAACGAGAGAGATGTATAACGAGAGAGATGTATAACGAGAGAGATGTATAACGAGAGAGATGTATAACGAGAGAGATGTATAACGAGAGAGATGTATAACGAGAGAGATGTATAACGAGAGAGATGTATAACGAGAGAGATGTATAACGAGAGAGATGTATAACGAGAGAGAGAGAGCTGAGCAAAGAAAAGAGTCCAGCTGGTCCTGGGGCTGAGTTCACAAACCTGTTCTACTAACGCACTGAAGCCTCAGGACCAGAACATCCAATAAATCATGATAAACCAAATTACAACACAGTCAAAACAATACTATATTACTTATTGGGAAACACAAACACAAGCACAAAGCAAAATGCAGTGCTATCTGGCCCTAAATCGACAGTACACAGTGGCTAAATATTTGATCATGGTTACTGATCAAAACCTTAGAAAAACCTTGACAAAGTACAGGCTCAGTGAGCACAGCCTTGCCATTGAGAAGGGTAGACACAGAAAACCTGGCTCCCTGTAGAGGAAAGGCTGTGCAACCACTGCACAACAGCAGAACCTGAGACGGAGTTGGATTTCCTGACAAAATGTAAAAAATATAAAACAGAGGGATCACGTGACCCTTGAACGAGATGGCCGCATGAACTAAGAGCTCCGCACAAGTAGTTTCCAATTCCTAATCTTACCTCCACTCCAAGTTCAAAATCATTTAGCTTTAGTAAGAAAAAGTCATGGCGGCTATAAAAGGCGACAGTACAGGTGACATTTTTACCCGGACTCGAGTATTAGCGACGGAAAAGGCCTCCAAGAAGAAGCGAGCTTCAGAAAAAACTAGCGCCATTAGCCAGGAGCAAGAGAACCCACTCCCCCACGAGGCACAACAAATGCCAACAACGCACTCTGTCGAAGACATCCTTTCTGAGTTGAGATCCCAACGTACAGAGCTAAACACTAAATTAGATGCCATTAACTCTCAGCTCAGTGCGATAGGGGGCAAGGTGACAATCCTGGAAAATTCTTTGCCTGACATCAACAACAAGATAACCATAAACGTGGGGCACCTGGACGAGGCAGAGTGGTGAATCCTATCCATGGAAAACTTATTGACAGATGCCATGGAAACAATAGCATATGCTAAAAAGAAAATCGAGCATCTGGAAGAGAAAACAGAGGACCTGGAAAACAGGGGGCGAAGGAATAATTGTGTTCTATTCAATCTGGGTGAAAAAGAAGAGGGAAACATGCCACTGATCCGCTACCTGCAAGACAAACTTCCCGAGTGGCTCCACGTGTCCACCGACAGGCCCATAGAACTTGATTACACACAGGTGGATTGTATTTGGATTGTATTTATCATCATTAGTCATTTAGGTCAACATTGGATCATTCAGTGATCCTCACTGAACTTCTGGAGAGAGTTTGCTGCACTGAAAGTAAAGGGGCTGAATAATTTTGCACGCCCAATTCTTCAGTTTTTGATTTGTTAAAACAATTTGAAATATCCAATAAATGTCGTTCCACTTCATGATTGTGTCCCACTTGTTGTGGATTCTTCACAAAAAAATACAGTTTTATATCTTTATGTTTGAAGCCTGAAATGTGGCAAAAGGTCGCAAAGTTCAAGGGGGCCGAATACTTTCGCAAGGCACTGTAACACAGTTGGACTCCAAACAAGTTGTAGAAACATCAAGGATGATCAATTGAAAAGAGGATGCACCTGAGCTCAATTTCAAGTCTCATAGCAAAGGGTCTGAACACTTAAGTAAATAAGGTATTTGTTTTTTATACATTTGCAAAACATTAAGAACCCGTTTCGCTTTGTCATTATGGGGTATTGTGTGTAGATTGAGGAGGCAAAAAAAACAATGTAATCCATTTTAGAATAAGGCTGTAACGTAACAAAATATGGAAAAAGTCAAGGGGCCTGAATACTTCCCGAATGCACTGCATGTACAGTTGAAGTTGGAAGTGTAAATAGACCCAATTTGTAAGTCGCTCTGGATAAGAGCGTCTGCTAAATGACTTAAATGTAATGTAAATGTAACTTAGGTTGGCGTCATTTAAACTCGTTTTTCAACCACTCCACAAATGTCTTGTTAACAAACTATAGTTTTGGCAAGTCGGTTCGGACAGCCACTTCGTGCATGACACAAGTTATTTTTCCAACCATTGTTTACAGACAGATTATTTCACTTATAATTCACTGTAATACAATTCCAGTGGGACAGAAGTTTACATACACTAAGTTGACTGTGCCTTTAAACAGCTTGAAAAATTCCAGAAAATTATGTTATGGCTTTAGAAGCTTCTAATAGGCTAATTGACATCATTTGAGTCAATTGGAGGTGTACCTGTGGATGTATTTCAAGGCCTACCTTCAAACTCAGTGCCTATTTGCTTGACATCATGGGATCATCAAAATAAATCAGCCAAGACCTCAGAAAAACTATTGTAGACCTCCACAAGTCTGGTTCATCCTTGGGAACAATTTCCAAATGCCTGAAGGTACCATGTTCATTTGTACAAACAACAGCACGCAAGTATAAACACCATGGGACCACGCAGCCGTCATACCACTCAGGAAGGAGACGCGTTCTGTCATCTAGAGATGAACGTACTTTGGTACGAAAAGTGCAAATCAATTCAAGAACAGCAAAGGACCTTGTGAAGATGCTGGATGAAACATGTACAAAAGTATCTATACCTACAGTAAAACGAGTCCTATATCGACATAACCTGAAAGGCTGCTCAGCAAGGAAGTAGCCCCTGCTCCAAAACCGCCATAAAAAAGCCAGACAACAGTTTGTAACTGCACATGTGAACAAAGATTGTACTTTTTGGAAGAAATGTCCTCTGGTCTGATGAAACAAAAATAGAACTGGTTTGGCCATAATGACAATTGTTATATTTGGAAGAAAAAGGGGGAGGCTTGTAAGCCAAAGGGCACCATCCCAACCGTGAAACACAGGGGAGGCAGCATCATGTTGTGGGGGTGCTTTGCTGCAGGAGGGACTGGTGCACTTCACAAAATAGATGGCATCATGAGGTATGAAAATTATGTGGATATATTAAAGACATCAGTCAGGAAGTTAAAGCTTGGTCGCAAATGGGTCTTCCAAATGGACAATGACCACAAGCATACTTCCAAAGTTGTGGCAAAATGGCTTAAGGACAACAAAGTCAAGGTATTGGAGTGGCCATCACAAAGCCCTGACCTCAAACCGATAGAAAATATGTGGGCAGAACTGAAAAGGCGTGTGAGCAAGAAGGACTACAAATCTGACTCAGTTACACCAGCTCTGTCAGGAGGAATGGGCCAGAATTCGCCCAACTTATTGTGGGAAGCTTGTGGAAGGCTACCTGAAACATTTGACCAAAGTTAAACAATTTAAAGGCAATGCTACCAAATACGAATTGAGTGCATGTAAACTTCTGACCCACCACTCTCTCTACTATTATTCTGACATTTCACATTCTTAAAATAAAGTGGTGATCTTAACTGACCTAAGACAGGGAATTATTTACTAGGATTAAATGTAAGGAATTGTGAAAAACCAAGTTTAAATGTAGTTGGCTCAGGTGTATGTAAACTTCCGACTTCAACTGTATAGGGGTAAGGTGACTAGGCATCAGGATATACACAGAGTGTACCCAACATTAGAAACCTCTTCCTAATTATTGAGTAGCACCCCCGCCCCTTTCGCCCTCAGAACAGCCTGAATTCATCTAGGCATGGACTCTATAAGGTGTTGAAAGCGTTCCACAGGGATTCTGGCCAATGTAGACCCAAATGCTTGCCACAGTTGTGTCAGGTTGGCTGGATGTCCTTTGGGTGGTGGACCATTCTTGATACACACAGGAAACTGTTGAGCGTGAAAAAACCAGCCACATTGCAGTTCTTGACACAAACAGGTGCGCCTGGCACCTACTACCTTAACCTGTTCAAAGGCATTTAAAAATGTTGTCTTGCCCATTCAACCTCTGCATGGCACACACACAATCCATGTCTTAATTGTCTCAAGGCTTAAAAATCCTTCTTTAAACTGTCTCCTCCTCTTCATCTACAATGATTGAAGTGGATTTAACAAGTGACATCAATAAGGGATCATAGCTTTCACCTGGATTCACCTCATCAGTCTGTCATGGAAAGAACAGTTTTGTATACTCAGTGTATGATAATTTACACTGCTGCTACTCTGTTTATGATTGTATGTGAATGTGTGTGCATGTATGTAGATTCAGTATAAATGTGTGCGTGTGTGTTGGAGTGTCAGTGTGCGTGAGTGTGTAGAGTCCTGTGAGCGTGCTATAGAGAGAACAGTCTATGGCTTGGGGGGCTGGAGTCAAATGATTTTCTGTGTCTTCCTTTCACACCGCCTGATAGAGGTCCTGGATGGCAGTGAACTCGGCCCCAGTGATGTACTGGCCTGTCCGCACCATCTTCTATCACCATGCAATCGAGGGCGGTGTTGTTGCCGTACCAAGCAGTGATGCAGCCAGTGAAGATGCTCCCAATAGCGCAGCTGTAGACCTTTGAGGATTTGAGGGCCCATTGCCAAACCTTTTCAACCTCCTGAGGGGGAAGAGGCGCCATCGCGCCTTCTTCATGACTGTGCACATGGACCATTTTAACACCCCAGTGGGAGCCCCATGTTGAGAGTCAGTTTGGTGGAGGTGATGTTGCCTACCCTTCACCACCTGGGGGCGGCCCGTCCAGGACCCAGCTTCAGAGTGAGATGTTCAGTACCAGGGTCCTAAGCTTGGTGACGAGCTTAGAGGGGACGATGGTGTTGAATGCTGAGCAGTAGTCAATAAACAGCATTCTTACAAAAGGAGAGAGAAAGAGTGGAGCGAGAGAGAGAGAGAAAGAGATACAAAAATGAAAAAAAAAAAGAAGGAAAGAGAATGAGAAGACAGTTCTCCAATGGTAGTAAAGACTGCATCCCAGGGGGAACAAGGACCAGAAATATTGAAGTACTTTACACTCTTACTTGCCCACGGAAAGACATTGTGGTAGCACCCTTTTCATTTATTCCAGGGTCACTAACTCACTACAGTAACCCACACTAGGGCTAGGTGATATGGCCAAAATACATGGGCATTAATATGGACTTAGTCCCCCCTTTGCTGCTATAACTGCCTCCACTCTTCTGGGATGGCTTTCCACTAGGTGTTGGAACATTGCTACGGGGATTTTCTTCCGTTCAGCCACAAGAGCATTAGTGAGATCGGGCAATGATGTTGAGCGATTAGGCCTGGCTTGCAGTCGGCGTTCCAATTCATCCCAAAGGTGTTCGTTGAGGTTGAGGTCTGGTTGGAAGAAACTCAAACTCAGTGTATTTATAGAACGCTTGTGGATTTATATTAAGAAGCTAAGTGGAAACATCGTTTCCGTCATCAACATTGTTGCATGTGCTGCATTGATCATGCAGACAGAACACAAGTGTCTTGTGGTTAAGCAACAACAAATGGGCTCCTTGAGTGAGACGGGGCAGGGCTAGGTCTGCGAGGAAATGGACATTACACATGGCATATTACAAACCAAACATTCAAATACCGTTATAGAAGTTAAGGTAAAAACCTAAACTGGTCCGTGCATCAATGCTGGTATATAATAAAATACTGTGTACCGCCCAGCCAAACCCACATAGGTTTCCTCATTAACGGAGCTGGTGTAATTACCAGAGATTAACACAAGAGAGGGGGAGCCACCCAGGACTATAATCAACCAGCAGCCAACACCACTGGGGAGGGCTGTGTTGGAAGTACTCTTTATGCCAAGCCTCTCTCACATGTGCATACACACACAGTACACGCAGACACACACACAGTACATGCAGTCCCACACACAGTACATGCAGTCCCACACACAGTACATGCAGTCCCACACACAGTACATGCAGTCCCACACACAGTATACGCAGTCCCACACACAGTACACGCAGTCCCACACACAGTACACGCAGTCCCACACGCAGTCCCACACACAGTACACGCAGTCCCACACGCAGTCCCACACACAGTACACGCAGTCCCACACACAGTACACGCAGTCCCACACACAGTACACGCAGTCCCACACACAGTACACGCAGTCCCACACACAGTACACGCAGTCCCACACACAGTACACGCAGACACACACACAGTACACGCAGACACACACACAGTACACTCAGACACACACACAGTACACTCAGTCACACACGCAGTCCCACACACAGTCACACACGCAGTCCCACACACAGTCCACGCAGTCCCACACACAGTACACGCAGTCCCACACACACACAGTACACGCAGTCCCACACACACACAGTACACGCAGTCCCACACACACACAGTACACGCAGTCCCACACACACACAGTACACGCAGTCCCACACACACACAGTACACGCAGTCCCACACACACACAGTACACGCAGTCCCACACACACACAGTACACGCAGTCCCACACACACACAGTACACGCAGTCCCACACACACACAGTACACGCAGTCCCACACACACACAGTACACGCAGTCCCACACACACACAGGACACACACACACACAGTACACGCAGTCCAACACACACACAGTACACGCAGTCCCACACACACACAGTACACGCAGTCCCACACACAGTACACGCAGTCCCACACACAGTACACACACACACAGTACACGCAGTCCCACACACAGACACACACACAGTACACGCAGACACACACACACACACAGTACACGCAGACACACACACACACAGTACACGCAGTCCAACACACACACAGTACACGCAGTCCAACACACACACAGTACACGCAGTCCAACACACACACAGTACACGCAGTCCAACACACACACAGTACACGCAGTCCAACACACACACAGTACACGCAGTCCAACACACACACAGTACACGCAGTCCAACACACAGTACACGCAGACACACACACAGTACACGCAGACACACACACAGTCACACGCAGTCCCACACACAGTACACGCAGTCCCACACACAGTACACGCAGTCCCACACACAGTACACGCAGTCCCACACACAGTACACGCAGTCCCACACACAGTACACGCAGTCCCACACACAGTACACGCAGTCCCACACACAGTCACACGCAGTCCCACACACACAGTACACGCACACAGTACACGCAGTCACACGCACACAGTACACGCAGACAGTCACACGCAGACACACACACAGTACACGCAGTCACACACACAGTACACGCAGTCACACACACAGTACACGCAGTCCCACACACACACAGTACACGCAGTCCCACACACACACAGTACACGCAGTCCCACACACACACAGTACACGCAGTCCCACACACACACAGTACACGCAGTCCCACACACACACAGTACACGCAGTCCCACACACACACAGTACACGCAGTCCCACACACACACAGTACACGCAGTCCCACACACACACAGTACACGCAGTCCCACACACACACAGTACACGCAGTCCCACACACACACAGTACACGCAGTCCCACACACACACAGTACACGCAGTCCCACACACACACAGGACACACACACACACAGTACACGCAGTCCAACACACACACAGTACACGCAGTCCCACACACACACAGTACACGCAGTCCCACACACAGTACACGCAGTCCCACACACAGTACACACACACACAGTACACGCAGTCCCACACACAGACACACACACAGGACACGCAGACACACACACACACACAGTACACGCAGACACACACACAGTACACGCAGTCCAACACACACACAGTACACGCAGTCCAACACACACACAGTACACGCAGTCCAACACACACACAGTACACGCAGTCCAACACACACACAGTACACGCAGTCCCACACACAGTACACGCAGTCCAACACACAGTACACGCAGACACACACACAGTACACGCAGACACACACACAGTCACACGCAGTCCCACACACAGTACACGCAGTCCCACACACAGTACACGCAGTCCCACACACAGTACACGCAGTCCCACACACAGTACACGCAGTCCCACACACAGTCACACGCAGTCCCACACACACAGTACACGCACACAGTACACGCAGTCACACGCACACAGTACACGCAGACAGTCACACGCAGACACACACACAGTACACGCAGTCACACACACAGTACACGCAGTCACACACACAGTACACGCAGTCACACACACAGTACACGCAGTCACACACACAGTACACGCAGTCACACACACAGTACACGCAGTCACACACACAGTACACGCAGTCACACACACAGTACACGCAGTCACACACACAGTACACGCAGTCACACACACAGTACACGCAGTCACACACACAGTACACACAGTCACACACACAGTACACACAGTCACACACACAGTACACGCAGTCACACACAGTACACGCAGTCACACACACAGTACACGCAGTCACACCTCACCACCCCCACAGCTCTGAAGTAGCTGCTATGCCCCTCATACTCGTCTGTCAATAGGCCCAGTTTGGAAGCACATTAAACAGACTTGCACATCGCTCCGCTTTCTCTCGTAACAAACAAGTTGGGAACTTCAAGACATGGATTCCAGCACCATACCCACAGGGTTAATTAGGTTTGCTTTAAACAGCCACCACCATGCTTTTTAAACATTCATGGGCGAATGCATGACAACGAGAACATTAACATATCCAGAAAGTTAACCTCTACTCTGTTCCCCGATCCAACAGGGGGGGCTGGGCGACACAGAGAGAGAGAGATGGTTGACCTCTGCTGCCCCCTCTGTTACAGCCTAGTAATAACAGGGGATATAATCTAGCCCAAAACCACACAGCATCTCACCTGAGCCCTACTGACGAACTGACGGAATAAGAAACTGCACAAACCCTTTTGGTCTTAATTTAAAAAGTTAGGCATAAGGTTAGCAGTGTGGTTGGGGTTGGCGAAGAGTAACTTCAGAAATAGACAGGGTTTATGACTTTGTGGCAACTAGTGATGACCCATGAGGTTTTCCTGGTCAGGTCACATGGTTAGGACAGACTCCTGGCCCAAGTCCCAGTGTAGCTGTGTGTGTGTCCTATTAAACGGGTTAGCTGTGTGTGTCCTATTAAACGGGTTAGCGGTGTGTGTCCCATAAACGGGTTAGCGGTGTGTGTCCCATAAACGGGTTAGCGGTGTGTGTCCCATAAACGGGTTAGCGGTGTGTGTCCCATAAACGGGTTAGCGGTGTGTGCCCCATAAACGGGTTAGCGGTGTGTGCCCCATAAACGGGTTAGCGGTGTGTGCCCCATAAACGGGTTAGCGGTGTGTGCCCCATAAACGGGTTAGCGGTGTGTGCCCCATAAACGGGTTAGCGGTGTGTGCCCCATAAACGGGTTAGCGGTGTGTGCCCCATAAACGGGTTAGCGGTGTGTGCCCCATAAACGGGTTAGCGGTGTGTGCCCCATTAAACGGGTTAGCGGTGTGTGTCCCATTAAACGGGTTAGTTGTGTGTGTCCCATTAAACGGGTTAGTTGTGTGTGTCCCATTAAACGGGTTAGTTGTGTGTGTCCCATTAAACGGGTTAGTTGTGTGTGTCCCATTAAACGGGTTAGTTGTGTGTGTGTGTGTCCTATAAAACGGGTTAGCTGTGTGTGTGTCCTATTAAACGGGTTAGCTGTGTGTGTGTCCTATAAACGGGTTAGCTGTGTGTGTGTCCTATTAAACGGGTTAGCTGTGTGTGTGTCCTATTAAACGGGTTAGCTGTGTGTGTGTCCTATTAAAAACGGGTTAGCTGTGTGTGTGTCCTATTAAACGGGTTAGCTGTGTGTGTGTCCTATTAAACGGGTTAGCTGTGTGTGTGTCCTATTAAACGGGTTAGCTGTGTGTGTGTCCTATTAAACGGGTTAGTTGTGTGTGTGTCCTATTAAACGGGTTAGTTGTGTGTGTGTCCTATTAAACGGGTTAGTTGTGTGTGTGTCCTATTAAACGGGTTAGTTGTGTGTGTGTCCTATTAAACGGGTTAGTTGTGTGTGTGTCCTATTAAACGGGTTAGTTGTGTGTGTGTCCTATTAAACGGGTTAGTTGTGTGTGTGTCCTATTAAACGGGTTAGTTGTGTGTGTGTCCTAAAATGGGTTAGTTGTGTGTGTGTCCTATTAAATGGGTTAGTTGTGTGTGTGTCCTATTAAATGGGTTAGTTGTGTGTGTGTCCTATTAAATGGGTTAGTTGTGTGTGTGTCCTATTAAATGGGTTAGTTGTGTGTGTGTCCTATTAAATGGGTTAGTTGTGTGTGTGTCCTATTAAACGGGTTAGTTGTGTGTGTGTCCTATTAAATGGGTTAGTTGTGTGTGTGTCCTATTAAATGGGTTAGTTGTGTGTGTGTCCTATTAAATGGGTTAGTTGTGTGTGTGTCCTATTAAATGGGTTAGTTGTGTGTGTGTCCTATTAAATGGGTTAGTTGTGTGTGTGTCCTATTAAACGGGTTAGTTGTGTGTGTGTCCTATTAAACGGGTTAGTTGTGTGTGTGTCCTATTAAACGGGTTAGTTGTGTGTGTCCTATAAAACGGGTTAGTTGTGTGTGTCCTATAAAACGGGTTAGTTGTGTGTGTCCTATTAAATGGGTTAGTTGTGTGTGTCCTATTAAATGGGTTAGCTGTGTCTCTCCTATAAAACGGGTTAGCTGTGTGTGTCCTATTAAATGGGTTAATTGTGTGCACACTTCAAAAGCGGCATAAGGCCGTGTGTTATGGTTTTGGATGGCCAGATTGCTAGCAACAACGACAAGAAACTACGATGTGGTGAATTGTCAGTGTCTCGTTTCAGCTCATTTGATCTTGTTTTTGATACCATGCCTTGTTTTGAAGTGTTTTGACTGATTTCACATCTATGCTAACATGGCAAAACATGTGCTATCTAGCTAGTTAACTTATTGGTGACAGGGGGCAGTATTTTCACATCCGGATGAATTGCATGCCCAAATTCAACTGCCTGCTACTCATCCCCAGAAGATAAGATATGCATATTATCAGTAGATTTTGATAGAAAACATTCTGAAGTTCGTTAAAACTGTTTGAATCATGTCTGTGAGTATAACAGAACTTATTTAGCAGGCGAAACCCCGAGGACAAACCATTCAGATTTATTTTTTGGAGGGGGTCACACTCTTTTCCATGGGTTTTCATTGGGAATCCAGATTTCTAAGGGACCTTCTTGCAGTTGCTATCACTTCCACGGGATGTCAACAGTCTTTAGAAATTGGTTGAGGTTATTCCTTTGTGTAATGAAGAAGTACGGCCATCTTGAACGAGGGTCACTTTAAGTGTACTGTTAGACAGTGACCAGAAAGCATGCTTCAGTTTGTTTTCTTCCTTTATTGAACACAGATCATCCCGTCTTCAATTGTATCGATTATTTACGTAAAAAAATAACTAAAGTTGTATTAAAAAGTAGTTTGAAATGTTTTAGCAACAGGTAACCTTTGAGATATTTTGTAGTCACGTTGCGAAAGTTGGAACCAGTGTTTTTCTGGATCAAAAGCGCCAAATAAATGGACATTTTGGATATATCGACAGAATTAAATCAAAGAAAAAGGACCATTTGTGATGTTTATGGGACATATTGGAGTGCCAACAAAAGAAGCTCGTCAAAGGTAAGGCATGAATTATATTTTTATTTCTGCGTTGTGTCGCGCCTGCAGGGTTGAAATATGGTTTCTCTCTTTGTTTACGGAGGTGCTATCCTCAGATAATAGCATCGTTTGCTTTAGCCGAAAAGCCTTTTTGAAATCTGACATATTGGCTGGATTCACAACAAGTGTAGCTTTAGTTTGCTCTCTCGCGTGTATGAATTAATGAAAGTTTGATTTTTATAGTAATTTATTTGAATTTGGGGCTCTGCATTTTCCCTGGCTTTTGGCCAGGTGGGACGCGTCCCACATATCCCAGAGATGTTAACCAACAACCGCAACAAAGTATTTGAGAGACAAGTTCTCATTGTGCAACTTTATTTAGGTTTTCAATAAACATTGGGGACAAAATATTGTTTACATGTTATCAACAACATAAGCCAACCCCATCTGTTTTGCCCCACAGTAGAGCACAAGTCAATGTAGTTGCTAAACAACCAACCTGTCTATAGAGATACATCTAACTACCAACATTATAGGGCGTTGGGCCCCACAAACCAGAACAGCTTCAACATGCCTTAGTATACATTCTACACATGTCTGGAACTCTATTAGAGGGATCCGACACCATTCTTCCACGAGAAATTCCATCATTTGGTGTTCTGTTGACGGTGGTGGAAGACACCGTCTCAGGCGCCACTCCAGAATCTAATATAAAGTGTTCAATTGGGTTGAGATCTGGTGACTGACACACACTGTATGCTCCTTTGAGACCCTCTTTCAAAGTCATTGGCATCTATTAATCTAGCCAGGGTAGACAAATGACCCTAAGCATGATGGGATGTTAATTTCTTAATTAACACCTGCACCTGCTTTCAATATACTTTGAATGTCTAATTTACTTTATTTCCTTTATTTTGGCAGTTACCTAAATCTCCATGTTGTGTGAACTTGTGTCCTACCTCACAGAAGAGAGTGAGCTTGTCGTCAGGCAGCAGCCCATTGGCCTCGTCCAGCAAGAAGTCTCTCCTGATGAATTTCTTAAAGCCCCAGTCCTTCCCCTGGACAAACCGGTATGCCCTCTGGCTCTCTGTAAAAGGGAACAACACAGACAGTTAGTGCACGTGTGTCTGTCATGACCGTGAGAAAGGAGAACGTGAGAGTGAGCACAGCCAGACAGGAGGTTGAATGAAGGAAGTGTCATCTGCAGGGGACTTTTAACACCTCATAAGAAAACGATGCCACACTCGACAGACATTTTTCATACACTCCCTCATCTCTAGCACACAGGCACGATAAGTAGGTGGGATAAGCAGGGATCAAAGCATCCCATTATAAAGTGCTTATGGACTGCCAAGTATGTCTGCCTGAGAAGAGGCAGGGAGGGTTCTGTGCACTACAAACACACAAGAGAAATGCCTTCATGCGGTCCTTCACCAGGAATATGTACATACACTGGCTGCGTCCAGAATGGCACCCTTTTCCCTATATAGTGTACTACAAAAGTAGTGCACTACATAGGGAATAGGGGGTTATTTGGGACACAACCACTGAGGACATACTCAACATACATAACACAATAACTAGAGTCAGAGACACTGCTGTACCATAGTGATTCTGATGGCCCAGTTGGTACGACTGATGCCAACAACGCCAAGGTCATGGGTTCAAGTCCCTTAGGGATGACATACTACAAATGTAAATGCACTCACTTTACTGTAAATGGCTTTGGATCAAAGAGTCTGCCAAGTCAGATCACAATGAATTCCCTGCCCGGACATTTTACGACAAGACCCTCTCAAAGATCTCCAATGAAACGTCACATAAAGATCCCTGGTCATGTATAGAATGACATGATCCCATCTAAGAAGCTCCTGTAGGGCAGGCCCCTCCTGTAGGGTACGGGCCCCACCTGTAGGGCAGGCCCCTCCTGTAGGGCAGGCCCCTCCTGTAGGGCAGGCCCCTCCTGTAGGGCAGGCCCCTCCTGTAGGGCAGGCCCCTCCTGTAGGGCAGGCCCCTCCTGCCATATAGGATGAGGATCCCTGGGGTCTAAAGAACCACACACACATCTGCCGTTCGTCTGCCTCTCTTTCGGCGCGGTGTGTTTTAGGAACCACCCACTGATGAACGTCTGGCTGCAGGCGTTTTCACCCGATTCTACATGAAGAATCGGTTAGCAAATTACAGCCAGAACACTGTGCAGGGGTGCTGAGTACCATCGGCCAGCAAACACTACTGGTGTCCAAGCCTTAAGAGATCTCCTGCCATATCCAAGTGGGAGTCAATCAGACGGGGTAACAGCTCTGCTGAAAGCTCTATGTGAAATTCACCAGCAGCGGTATGATGCAGTGGTGGGTACAGTAGTCAACCAGGCAGGCAGGGGCTGCACTCCAAATGGCACCCTATTCCCTTCATAGTGCACTACATTGACCAGAGCCCTGTGGGCTATATGGAATAGGGAATATGCTGTCATTTGGGATGCGTACAGACAGTGGTGGAGTTGAGCACATATCCAGTTCTCCACCCCAGTGCTCAATCAGGGGGTCCTCTCCCTCTAATCCCTCCTCTGGAGATGGGCTACAAACAGGCCCTGACAGCCACCCTCTCAGACTGACAGAAATCCAAACACTCCAAAGGCTCTTTTCTCTACTCTTTTTTTCCTACTTTATTCATCGTCACTCTCCTCTTTTCCTCTCTGCATAATAGGAACTGATGTCAGAAGACTTTCATTTAAAGGCTTCGCGTCAGTCTCTCCCTCTCTCTCATCTTAAACCTGTGTTGTTGAAAGCCACGTCAAACTTTTATGGACTTGACATGCCAAGTAGTGTATGGTTGGATACACAAACACACAGAGCAAAAGCACTGCATCTTAGTCTTTTCCTTGTCTGCCTTATTTGTCTGAAATCTTTCAGTCTGCCTTTTCTCTATTTCCTTTCCGATATGTGAGAGACTCAGGCATGGTCCCCTGGCCAGCAGCTCCTCTCCCTGTGTGGTGGAGGGATTGTCCTGTGTGTTATCAGGGTATATGGAAGAAGACCAGCAGCCTGTGACAACTTCCTACGGGGCTGGGTCTCAGCCTAATGGAGGTGTGAGGACGGTGGGAGGAGAGAGAGAGAGGGCTAGCTGGGAGAAGGGAGGGACAGAACGGGAGCACAGAGGACAGAGGAGAAAGGGTGAGAGGAGTCCAACGGCAGGAAGAGGGAGAGAGGTGAGATTTCTCCTCTACTGCTCAGTCCCTGCTCACTCTTCACACTAAGGTGTATGTCTGTGTGCACATGTGCGTGCGCCTGTGCATTTGTATGCGTGTGTGTATTAAGCTGAGCTCAGCTGACCCTGCTGCCTCGACTGGGTCTCCTGAGCAGGACCAGAACCTCACGCTGGCATGGGATCAACCTCAGGTCAGACCGCATGTGGTCACGGTCGGGTCACAGCAGGCTGGGTCACCAAGTCAGGAGGGGAGGAACACACCAGGAATAACAAATAGGAGAGGAGGAAGAGGAGTGAGAAGACCAGCGATGGAAGCATGTCACTCAAACAGTGGATAGAAGCCCGTCACTAAGAGTGCAGGCAGAGAGGTGGCATGTGAGATATGTAGATAGATGGAGTGAGACAAGAGATAAGGGAAAAAAATAGGAAGGCAAGAGAGACAGGAACAGAGTTTTAGAGAGGAGAAGGGAAAGATTGAGCACGCGAGAGAGCGTAGAGCCAGGCTGTTTTAGAGAGCATAGCATACATATTCAGGCTGTGGCTCAGGGGCCTGGTTGAAACACACAGTGAGAAGGTCACCCAGAAGACTGGCTGGCAAACATCACACTCCGGGCCAACAGAGGAGCACTACTCAATAGTGTGGGTCACACTAGAATTGTGTGTGTGCGGGCATGACAGAGAAAGTGTAATGTACAGTATGTACATCAGTTCAAAACAACTCTAATCCCTCAATTCCTCCGTCCCTCCATGATCATCTGTTCTCTGGAAGGAGGTTTAGAGAATCCCAAAAGGAGCCTGGAGCTTTTCCCCATTCCACAAACACAATCAAGCATTCACACACCTAGACCTTCATACACAGACACACTCCAACCCCATCCTCCCAACCACTGCCTACATCCCCATCCCACTTCTTTCCTCCACTTCAATTGCTGCCCTTTAGTCTAAATCCCATTCATTAAATACAGTACACAAGACATACAGTCCAATGTCTAACAGCATGATAGACAACGCTTCAGTATGTGTAATGGAGCAACCTGCATTTGCATCAACCGACACGCACCTACAAAGGCTGACATATAATCCGGAAGGCAGGCACACAAGCTCGCTCGCTCACACACACACCACAAATACACAAACGAGCACACACACGCACGCCATTTCCGAAGAAAATCTCATCTCTATTGAATAATGAGCTCTATAAGCAAGTGTCAGCACAAACATGTGTAACGACGTTCCTTCTAGCCGTGTCGATATGTGATTATGTAAAGACTGTCCAATGACTCTTCCCACAACACAACAACACTGAATGCCTGACCGCCCCCATCAGTAACCGCGGGCAACTAGCTCTGACAACCACAGGCAAGCCTTCAGACAGAGGTTTCAATCAGCCAGGAGACCATGTGGAACTAAAGACACTAACCACAACACCACAAACACTGTACTGGCAAATGAGATCGTTCTTTTAAAATATACAGTGTATGAAGACCTGTGTACAAACAGCAAATTAACCTGAACTTGAACCTGTGACCAAACACACTGGAAAAATAACCTCTACTTAGCACTTTGCACCTAAAAAGCACTACAAACCCACTGTCTGAGAAGAACACTCAGCCCTGCGCCATTTAAATAAACCCTAGCCTTCACCGCCATATAGCAGGAGACTTCCTCTCTCTCTCTCCCTCTCTCTCTCTCTGTGTTCTCAGAGCTGTCAGTGCAGCAGTGTGTCTGCCAGCAGGCTGCTTTATCTGGCACGGGAGAAGAGGGGGGGGCCAAGAGACACGTTACAAACCGTTCATCCACAATCCCACAGGAGAGCCAGCTAGCTAGCGACTAAGCCAGGGAGAGAAATGATGTGGCAGAGAAGAGAGGAGAGGATGTTTGGGGGAGAGGAGAGAGAGAGGTGGGGGGCTGTCAGTGTAGCCCAAATCTATCTCCATTAGCAGGCAGTAACACCATCAGAGACCAACAGAGGAGACCAACATACATTACTGATTGAGGTTCTCTATTCTGGTGGGGGTGGCTGAACAGTATGAGGTTGAAGGTCAGATCCATTTGAAACAGTTCATGTTTAAGGCAGCAAATGATATATGCAGCATCTTTACATGACTCACAATCATCTTTAACCACCTATATATCTGTTTATTTAGCTATGTATCACACCAATCTGTACTTACTATCCATTTCAGTGGAGTGTGTGGCCCTGTGAGACTGTGTGGAGAGCCCCAGCAGTGACATGCCACATAAACAGTCCTCACACTCTGAGCCACAGCCTTCTTAATTAAGGCACTTTGTTTTTATTTGGCCTGGGTTCTCTTCAGGAGGCATAGATTTAATTGGATTCTAAATGATCCAGAACAGATAGAGCCATCTTTACTGCCATATTCTCAGACTGAGTGCTCGCTGAAGTCCCTTGTCACGAATACGGTGGCTGCGGGTAATTTTCTCCAGCGACAAGGCGAGCAGAGAGCTGAGGGGAAGATGGGGTGCACCACCAAAGAACACAATTTACAGCAAACCCCCCCAGAGACACGAAGAGGAGAACAGAAGACAAGACATTTTCTCCACTTCTATCAACATTCTCCATCTTTAATCTCTTTCAGTGGTCATGTGGAGAAGCAGATTCAGGTGAGCTGACCGAGTGAAGGAATGAAACGGCTCTAGGTGGTGTTTTACCACCCACTCTGCAGGCTACTTGCTGTCCCTCTTAGAGTGGTGCAGCGAAATGGGCACAGCCAACTATGCATTAACTGTAACTTAAGAGCCTCAAGTGAGCTTGATGCACAATTACAGTATGCGGCCCAGGGCCTGTTTCATAACAGTAGTGTTTGTGAATGTGTTGTTGTTGAGTGAAAAAGCACTGCCACAATGAAGATGTAGAGTATAGAACGGAGAGAGGGAAAGTGTGTGAGGGAGGGAGGGAGGGAGGGAGGGGTTGAGTTCACGCGGTAGACGTTTCATAGCAGGAAAACCATTTCCCTTTCTACACGACCTGCACTGCGGGTGGTTGTAAACAGTCTTGCTGCTTACACCTCTGATACAAACATTCCTCCTCTGCCCCTCTCCTCACCTCCTCCCATACTTCCTGTGCTCGACGGGGTGCCAGAGGAGAGACAACTAACCAGGTAGAGAGCCTGATAACCAGGAAGCGGTCACATCTGGCCAACTCTAATTCAATTCCACACAAGTTTGCTTTTCCTCCCTATAACATAACCTAATTAAAAAGAGCAGGCATTGGAAGAAACACATTTCCTTTCCAATTCATCAGCCAGAGAACAGGCAGAAGACAAAAATTGCTCCATGCTACTTTGAATTAAAGGTAATACATCTCTCAAACTTCCTAACCTTGTTCCTATTAGTCAACATGTCTTCCATGTTCTACTGCCAAGCTACAGGTTTGAGCTGAGAGGTTCAAGAGTGGATTGTTATAAGTAGTTCTGTTATCACATTACCTCTCACACACCTACATAATATCAAGCCAGGTACACTATGGGATTACAATGGCAGAGCACCACTGACCCTATAGAGATGGTGAGCTGTTGGGGATAGATATTTCCCAAGCAAAAAAAATGATTCACATTCAAGAAAACATTAAAAAGTACATCTACTAAGATTGGCCATATGACTGGACAGATACTGACACCTGAATTGACTGTGACCTTTCAGGTATTTTAAATGTCTGTAGTGTCAACTTGTTAATGTTATTTAAATGCATGTACATTTTAAAGTATTTTTGTCTGTAATGCCATTTTCGTTATGTGTCGGACCCCAGGAAGACTAGCTGTCGTCATGGCATTAGCTAATGGGGATCCAAATCAACTCAAATCAAGTGTGACTTACCCATAGCCTTAGTCTCCTCTCCCTTGGCATTGAGGATGGAGAACTTGAACTTGGCACGCACCTCGCTCTTAGGACAGCTGACCAGGAGCAGGTAGAGGGACAGGTAGTCTTTACTCTCCTCGTCCAGGCCTTTAGGGTTTACACGCAAACACCTGGACACACAGAGGGAGGGATCAGCATCAGTGATCATCAGACTCAGTCATACAGAGACGAGGTCAGTCAACTATGCTCAGTAACTGTCCAAAATAATAGAGACCAAACTCTGTCCAACAGACTTAGGAGTCTAAATCAGATCAATCATGGTTATTGGTCCTGTCGTCCCTTATGGCTTATCCATAGCACCCACTTCTTAGCCCCGCCTCCACTCACCATTTAAGCTTGTCATTGGCTCCCGAAGAGAAGGTGGAGCTCTTGATGACCTCGCCCATCTCCTCACGACAGAAGCTGAAGTTGTTGATGGTCCACATGTAAGAGAACTTCACCACTTTGATCTAACAGAGGTAGGGACACACACACACACACACACACACACACACACACACACACACACACACACACACACACACACACACACACACACACACACACACACACACACAGCAGGAATCAGACATGATGACTTTAATTTATTTATCTATTCCATACAGGTAGCTAAGTGGCTGGTTGGTCAGCCTGGACTTCAAAACCACACATCAAACCTGCCTTTCATCTCAATAAACACTGACAACAAACAGGGGGAGAAGAAAGGATATTAAAATGCTGCAACAAAAAATGATTTTGCAAGGACAGCGAGATGAAAAACACATCAATAGAAAAACATCCCTTTTCTTTAAACAGGCTGTTATCAAAAACACCAGCACTGGCAGTCCTGACTGACTGACTGGTGTAAGTACTGTACATAGAAAAACAGATAAATGTACACACACACACACCAATCCCCAAGCTTACCTGAGTGTAACACCAGCTCTCAGCCACAGGGCCGCTGGACATGTCCGCGGGGGGAGGGGGACTCGGGACTCTTGACATCGCCAGCGTTGAGGCAGGGGGGGCCTGAGTGGAGCCTGAGCACCAGCCAGGAGGAAGGCAGAGTGGAGGGGTGGCTGAGCCCAACAAAACACCACTGAATGGGCTAAGTATTCAACCAGACCACCACACACAGCACCAGGGTCCAGCCAAGCTGTGGAATGTCCAGGTAACCCACAGCAACACCCTACAACCAGAGAGAGTCGCATTATCATAGGTGTTATAGTCAGTGCGTGTGTGCTAAAAGGCTAATTGTAATTGAGCGGTATTGCTCAGTAAGTAGGACAAAACAGCTCTGAATTCATTTGTTTTCAAAGGGCCTCTGCATTCAAAGCAGAGAGGCTGTGAACGCTGCTCACTCGGCTTCAGTGAGAAAAGCCCTCGTTTATCTGCCATGGTTCTGCCTTTCTTTTGCTTTGAGCGGAGCGCCAGCCGATCTGTGACTGAGAGTGAAGAGCAAGGCTTAAGACCATCATCCCACGCCTGCCTGCCAATCTCCACTCACTCAAGTAGCCTACACAAGGTCACATACAACTTTCAAAGAGCACATTGACTTGGAAATGTCATAGCCTATTCCAAAATGTGCAAACTTCTATCAATCTGTGTGCACAAGTTATTCACTCTGTTTTTCAAGGTACATGTGTGAATACAGCCACAATAGAAAAACAGCATTGACTTCAGTTGAACCATAGATCTACAATCTATGAGAGAGAACTGTGACTTTAACCAATGACTTCCCTTCAATATCACCTTTACAGAACCACAGATGACCCCTGGGAATAGAACAATAATTTGTTCTCCTTTCCTCCCACTCCCCCCGGCTCCTTTCCTCCCACTCCCCCGGCTCCTTTCCTCCCACTCCCCCGGCTCCTTTCCTCCCACTCCCCCTGCTCCTTTCCTCCCTCTCCCCCGGCTCCTTTCCTCCCACTCCCCCCCGGCTCCTTTCCTCCCACTCCCCCCTGCTCCTTTCCTCCCACTCCCCCTGCTCCTTTCCTCCCTCTCCCCCTGCCCTTTCCTCCCTCCCCCCCCTGCTCCTTTCCTCCCTCTCCCCCTGCTCCTTTCCTCCCTCTCCCCCTGCTCCTTTCCTCCCTCTCCCCCCTACTCCTTTCCTCCCTCTCCCCCTTGCTCCTTTCTCCATTTTCTCACTCATCCTGCACATGTCAAATTGAAGCTATCACAGGGTTTCAGGGCAAAGACTCTTCTCTCGTTCTCTTTTCTCAGTCAACCTGAAAGTCCCCCTGTCTCGCAGCCAGACAATCCCTTCGCTTTGCTTCTTAATTAGTGGCTGATTGGATGGGAAGTTCAGGACCTAGATAACTTCCCAGAATCTGTGTGAGAGAGAGAAAGGGAAGGGAAGGAAAGGGCAATGGGGGGGTCCACCTCCTCTGCCTGGCAGAGTGGAGACGGGTGAGACGACACACAGACCTCCACGGACGCAGACAGGACTTCATGAATGTTTTAACTTTCTGTTGGATCTGATCTTTCCGTTTCTTATTTTGTTCTATTTGCATCTGATGAAAAACACTGGCGGCATTTTCACTCAGTAAAACAATACAATATTAATCAAAAGATGAAGAACAAGGCAGCACTGATTTGCAATTTAAATTACCTGAGATTTCCTAACAATGAATTATAGTCTGTGAAATAGTGTGTATTCATGGGTGTAACAAATATGTAGCTTAAGTGCACAAATGCATGCACACACGCAAACTGCTGTGTGGTGGAGTGTGTGCGTTGCATGTGTGCAATAAATGTGTGCCCCCGTATGTTTCCTTAAGCAGTGTGTTCTCATGTCTCCGTATAGGCTACGGTCTCCCAACGTGTGTGCTGCCAACAGCGATCACGAGGGAACCACTAAGAAAAGATGACAATACTGGCACCATCGCTAACCACTTCACAGCTTTTCTAAATACACCCAGATGACACTTAAACAGAATAAAGCTGGGGATTGATTTGTCTTTTCATGACAATCATCAGGAGTAGAGAAGCAGACAAATGACAGTAACAATTCAGAGATAGTGGGGCGTGGGGTAGTGTGTGTGTTTGTGTGTGTGTGTCTAGTAATCCTTGTACTCCCTCACTTCAAAATCTTGAGACGGTTCATTCATCATGGTGATTCAGTTGGTGACAGTCAGCACCAATGGACAGGAGGACTAACAGGTGAGAATACACACGGCAGGGGAAATAAATATCACCACAGCAGTACGTCAGAGAACGTTAAGAGGGTTGTGTGGATTGTGTGCTCCCCTGAAAACTATCACTAGACAAATTATGAGGTAAGGATGGCAGTGGTGTGTTGTGAGTGTTTCTCGGGTTGTGTACGTGTGTACATGCGTGAATGCCTACCGCCCACATCTCATTTCCCTGTCCCATCATCCTAGTCTGCTGCTGAGGGGACCGACAGGATGAGGAGGGAGAAAGGAGACCTGGATCACATTTATATTAATTACATAGACAGGCCTCTCTCACTGTGCGAGTCCAGATCTCCCTCCCACCACAGCCTTCACCACACCACTAAGAGGCGAGTGCATTACTCAAACATAGACATGTGGACAAACAGTTCCCAGGAAACCAACAGTCTGAATGATGTCCTCTCCATCCCTCCCATTAGAAACAGAAGATAAGGGTGCAGAAGATGTTATATATATACATATATATATACACACTACTCAAAAAAATAAAGGGAGCACTTTAACAACACAATGTAACTCTAAGTCAATCACACTTCTGTGAAATCAAATTGTCCACTTAGGAAGCAACACTGATTGACAATAAATTTCACATGCTGTTGTGCAAATGGAATAGACAACAGGTGGAAATTATAGGCAATTAGCAAGACTCCCCCAAAAAGGAGTGGTTCTGCAGGTGGTGACCACAGACCACTTATCAGTTCCTATGCTTCCTGGCTGATGTTTTGGTCACTTTTGAATGCTGGCAGTGCTTTCACTCTAGTGGTAGCATGAGACGGAGTCTACAACCCACACAAGTGGCTCAGGTAGTGCAGCTCATCCAGGATGGTTTGAAGGTTTGCTGTGTCTGTCAGCGTAGTGTCCAGAGCATGGAGGCGCTATCAGGAGACAGGCCAGTACATCAGGAGACGTGGAGGAAGCCGTAGGAGGGCAACAACCCAGCAGCAAGACCGCTACCTCCGCCTTTGTGCAAGGAGGAGCACTGCCAGAGCCCTGCAAAATGACCTCCAGCAGGCCACAAATGTGCAAGTATCTGCTCAAAGGGTCAGAAACAGACTCCATGAGGGTGGTATGAGGGCCCGACGTCCACAGGTGGGGGTTGTGCTTACAGCCCAACACCGTGCAGGACGTTTGGCATTTGCCAGAGAACATCAAGATTGGCAAATTCGCCACTGGCGCCCTGTGCTCTTCACAGATGAAAGCAGGTTCACACTGAGCACGTGACAGAGTCTGGAGACGCCATGGAGAACGTTCTGCTGCCTGCAATATCCTCCAGCATGACCGGTTTGGCGGTGGGTCAGTCATGGTGTGAGGTGGCATTTCTTTGGGGGGCCGCACAGCCCTCCATGTGCTCGCCAGAGGTAGCCTGACTGCCATTAGGTACCGAGATGAGATCCTCAGACCCCTTGTGAGACCATGTGCTGGTGTGGTTGGCCCTGGGTTCCTCCTAATGCAAGACAATGCTAGACCTCATGTGGCTGGAGTGTGTCAGCAGTTCCTGCAAGAGGAAGGCATTGATGCTATGGACTGGCCCGTCCGTTCCCCAGACCTGAATCCAATTGAGCACATCTGGGACATCATGTCTCGCTCCATCCACCAACGCCACGTTGCACCACAGACTGTCATCAGGAGCATGCCCAGGCGTTGTAGGGAGGTCATACAGGCACGTGGAGGCCACACACACTACTGAGCCTCATTTTGACTTGTTTTAAGGACATTACATCAAAGTTGGATCAGCCTGTAGTGTGGTTTTCCACTTTAATTTTGAGTGCGACTCCAAATCCAGACCTCCATGGGTTGATAAATTTGATTTCCATTGATAATTTGTGTGTGATTTTGTTGTCAGCACATTCAACTATGTAAAGAAAAAAGTATTTAATAAGAATATTTCATTCATTCATTGTATATATATATATATATAAATAATTGGGATGGGAAGTGGGATGGTCTATTTACAGGTTCAGTGATTTGTGAGGTGCTCTGACAGCTGGTGCATAAAGTTAGTGAGGGACATATGAGTCTCCAGCTTCAGTGATTTTTGCAGTTCGTTCCAGTCATTGGCAGCAGAGAACTGGAAGAACAGGCAACCAAAGGAGGAATTGGCTTTCGGGGTGACCAGTGAAATATACCTGCTGGAGCACGTGCTACGGGTGGGTGCTGCTATGGTGACCTGTGAGCGGAGATAAGGCAGATCTTTACCTAGCAAAGACTTTTTGATGACCTGGAGCCAGTGGGTCCGGCGAGGAATATGTAGCGAGGGCCAGCCGACGACAGCATACAGGTCGCAGTGGTGGGTGGTATATGGGGCTTTGGTGACAAAACGGATGGCACTGTGATAGACTGCATCAAGTTTGCTGAGTAGAGTGTTGGAGGCTATTTTGTAAATGACATCAAAGTCAAGGATCGGTAGGAGAGTCAGTTTTACGAGGGTCCGTTTGGCAGCATGAGTGAAGGATGCTTTGTTGCGAAATAGGAAGACGATTCTAGATTTAATTTTGGGTTGGAGATGCTTAATGGGAGTCTGGAAGGAGAGTTTACAGTTTAACCAGACACCTAGGTATTTGTAGTTGTCCACAGTCAGAACCGTCCAGGTGGGCAGCGATCAGTTGAAGAGCATTTAGTTTTACTTGCATTTAAGAGCAGTTTGAGGCCGCGGAAGGAGAGTTGTATGGCATTGAAGCGCGTCTGGAGGTTAGTTCACACAGTGTCCAAAGAAGGGCCAGAAGTATACAGAATGGTGTCGTTTGCATAGAGGTGGATCAGAGAATCACCAACATCAAGAGCGACATCATTGAGGTACACAGAGAAAAGAGTCAGCCCGAGAATTGAACCCTGTGGCACCCCTATAGAGACTGTCAGATGTCTGGACAACAGGCCCTCCGATTTGACACACTGAACTCTATCAGAGAAGTAGATGGTGAACCAGGCGAGGCAATCATTTGAGAAACCAAGGCTGATTGACAGAGTCGAAAGCCTTGGAAAGCCTTGGACAGGTCGATGAATACAGCTGCACAGTATTGTCTCTTATCGATGGTGGTTACGATATTGTTTAGGGCCTTGAGAGTGGCTGTGGTGCACCCATGACCAGCTCGGAAACCAGATTGCATTGCAGAGGAAGTACGGTAGGATTCTAAATGGTCGGTGATCTGTTTGTTAACTTGGCTTTAAAAGACCTTAGAAAGGCAGGGTAGGATAGATATAGGTCTGTAACAGTTTGGGTCTAGAGTGTCTGATGACCGAGGCAGCTTTCCAATCTTTGGGGATCTCCGACGATACGACAGAGAGGCTGAACAGGCTAGTAATAAGGGTCGCAACAATTTCGGCAGATAATTTTGGGAAGAAAGGTTCCAGATTGTCTAGCCCGGCTGAATTGTAGGGGTCCAGATTTTGCCGCTCTTTCAGAACATCAGCTATCTGGATTTGGTTGAAAGAGAAATTGGGGAAGCTTGGGCAAGTTGCTGTGGGGGATGCAGGGCTGTTCACCGGGGTAGGGGTAGCCAGGTGGTAAGCATGGCCAGCCGTAGAAAAATGCTTTTTGAAATTCTCAATTATCGTGGATTTATCGGTGATGACAGTGTTCCAGCTGCCTACTGCACTGAGGCTAGGCGAGGAGGTGCTCTTATTCTCCATGGACTTTACAGTGTCCCAGAACTGTTTTTAACCAAGGGCTTTTTTGATACCAGAGCCAGGTCAATTAGAAAGGCCAGCCCGCTGAAGTGTTTTAGGGAGCGTTTGACAGTGATGAGGGGTGGTCGTTTGACCGCAGACCCATTATGGACGCAGGCAATGAGGCAGTGATCGCTGAGATCCTGGTTGAAGACAGCAGAGGTGTATTTGGAGGGCAGGTTGGTTAGGATGATATCTATGAAGGTGCTCGTGTTTACGGATTTGGGGTTGTACCTGGTAGGTTCATTGATAATTTGTGTGAGATTGAGGGCATCAAGCTTAGATTGTAGATGGCCGGGGTGTTAAAGCACGTCCCAGTTTAGGTCACCGAACAGCACGAGCTCTGAAGATAGATGGGGGGTGTCATGACGTTGGCTTGGGGGTAGGTTTATGACAGTCATTAATACCGCTTCCCCCCTTTTTCCTCTCTACCCTACTGATGTGAAATTTGAAAACCCCTTGGTTAACATAGAGATTCTGGGAACATCAGAAGGTGGGTGGAAATTAACTATATATATGGTATGAACTTTGAACTCTGATTCACTACAGAAGTGATACCTCCTAGCCGTTGAGTTAGCTACAGCAGCTGCAAACGCGGGCTAGGAAAGAACAGACAGAGGATCCAGTCTACCACACAACGACCTTACTACAACGTAGTAACCACCAGAGACATTCATCAAAGGACAAAGCACTCGGTTTGGCGACACGGCCTTCCATCTATCACCAACCTACCGAAGCGCAGCTCAGAGTAAATATTTATTGCATTTTCCTTTTCCAAATGGGCGGAAATTTAGAATGCATAAGCTACTGTATTTACGATAGCACAGCTTATCCCTTTGTCCCTCAGTCTTCCCGCTCTTTCACTCAAACCCAGACCCTTTTTTGTGTAACCAGAGCTGTCATATCTGTTCTGCCCACTAGGGACATTCCCTTTATGACGTAATTTGTCATCAAGGTATGATTCATTCTTTGTATATGTAATTATGTGTGCTTAGTTAGGTATTTAGTAAATAAATAAAACAATTTTGTATTGCTGATTCAACCTGTTAGCCAGGGTTCGTGAAGATAACCAAGAATTTACAACTTTCAGATGAGACTGAATTAAGGTGACAATTAATATTGACTGCTATTGATGTAAAATATTACTAGGTCTTTAACCTCTCTCGGGTAGGGGCAGCATTCAGAAATTTGGATGAAAAGCATGCCCAAATTAAACAGCCTGCTACTCGGGCCCAGAAGATATGATATGCATATAACTAGTAGATTTGGATTACCAAAACTGTTCAAATAGTGTCTGAGTATAACAGAACTGATTTGGCAAACGAAAACCTGAGAAAAATCCATTCAGGAAGTATTTTTTTGTTTTGTAGTTTTCTATTCAATGCCATGACAGTATCCATTGACTTAGGACTCAATTTGCAGTTCCTATGCCTTCCACTAGATGTCAACAGTCTTTAGAAATTGTTTCAGGCTTGTATTCTTATAAATGAGGGAGTAAGACCAGTCTGAATGGGTGGACCCTGACGTGTCACAGAGCTTTTTCATGTGCAATCCCGAGAGAGTGCATTTCTTGTTTACCTTTTATATTGACGACATTATTGTCCGGTTGAAATATTATAGATCATTTAGGCTAAAAACAACCTGAGGATTGAATATAAACATCGTTTGACATGTTTCTATGAACTTTACGGATACAATTTGGATTTTTTTTGACTGCGTTTGAGCCTGTGGATTACTGAAGAAAACGCACAAACAAAACAGAGGTTTATGGATATCAAGAGACTTTATCGACCAAAATTAACATTTATTGAGTAAATGAATGTCTTCTGAGTGCCACCATATGAAGATCATGAAAGGTAAGGTATTAATTGTCTCTCCATTTCTGAGTTTTGTAACACTTCTGCTTGGCTGGTTACTGTTTGTAATAATTTGTCAACTGAGCTATGTTCTCAAATAATCGTAGGGTATGCTTTCGCCGTAAGGCATTTTTAAAAACTGACACCGTGGTTGGATTCACAAGAAGTTCATCTTTAAACCTATGTAAAATATGTTTCGTTTTCTGAATTTTTATAAATGAGTATTTCTGTATTTGAATTTGGCGCTCTGCAATCTCACTGGATGTTGGCCAGTTCGGCTAGCGTCCCACATACCCAAGAGAGGTTAAGAGTTTATTCGGAAGATAACAGCACTATAAATATTATTTTGTGATACCCTGACTCTCTAGTTAATCACATTTACAGGATTAGCTCAATCAGGTAATATTAATTACGGAGAAAGGATTTTATAGAATGGCATGTCATATCACTTAATCCGGCATAGCCAAAGTAAAAGCTCAAATTGTTTGGGAACAGACCTGGATAGTAAGAGAACTCTGCAGGCTCTCTCTGCAGTAGATTTCAACTCCGCCCCCTTTGGCAGTTATATCCTTTCAGAAAATGTTATAGTTAGGAATGGAAATTTCAGGGTTTTTGGTGGTCTTTCTAAGCCAGAATTCATGCGAAGCAGAGTGATCATAGGGGTCCAGTGAGTAGTTCGGCAGGCTGGAGAAGGGGCGAGTCAGACAGCTAGCGGGCCTTGGGATAGCAAGCCAGCAGAAGGGGGACGTCGCAAAGGAAGAAGTTTGTTGTAGCCCCCTCGTGCTGTTACGTTGGCAGTCCAGTCGTGATGGATCAGCAGGGCCCCGTGTGGTAAAAGGGTCCAGGCCAATTGGCAAAATAGGCATAGTGGCCCTTGAAATTGGCCGATGGACCTATTCAGCTAACAGTGCAATATGCTCTCGACAGCTAGCGGGCCAGCTATGGGCATTCAGGGGACGTCGCAAAGGAGGAGCCAGTTGAAAAACCCTCTCGGGCAGATTACATCCGTAGTCCAGTCGTGATGAATCGGCGGGACTCCGTGTCAGCAGTAAAAGGGGTCCAGGCCAATTGGCAAAACAGGTATTGTAGCCCAAGGAGTGGCTGATGGACCTCTTCAGCTAGCCGGGAGATGGTCCTAGCAAAGGCTAGCTCCAGGCTAATTGGTTCTTGCTTCAGGACAGAGACATTAGCCAGGAGTGGCCACTCGGATAGCAGCTAGCTAGTTGCGATGATCCGGGTGAAAAGGTTCAGAGCCCGCGGTAGGAAACCAGAGATATGGAGAAAAAGTTATTTGCTCTGGTTTGAGTCGCGCTGTGCGGACTGGCAAGGTTAGCCGATGATTACGACCTAGTTAGCTGGCTAGCTTCTGTTGGGGGTTCCGGTTCAAAAGAAAGAAAATAGCAGATCCATACCACATTGGGTGAGGCGGATTGAAGGAGAGTATGTTGAAGATGTGGTTAAGAAAAATATATTTTTAAAATATATGCGAAGAAAAAAGACATATACACGGGACACGACGAGGACAAAGACGTCTGACTGCTACGCCATCTTGGAACTGGGGAAAGCCTGGGGCAATATGAATGTTTCTCAGTCATCCCAGGTGAGTTCAGGTAGTCTAACTGACAGTCGAGGCATCCAATCTACCTCGTTGGTCTCTTTCTCACGAGAACGTTCCAGTGGGAATTTAGTATACTCATACAGTGGGGAGAACTATTTGATACACTGCCATTTTCCTACTTACAAACCATGTAGAGGTCTGTAATTTGTATCATAGGTACACTTCAACTGTGAGAGACAGAATCTAAAACAAAATCAAACAACATGATATTCTGGATTTTTTAAGTAATTAATTTGCATTTTATTGCATGACATAAGTTTTTGATACATCAGAAAAGCAATAACTTAATATTTGGTACAGAAACCTTTGTTTGCAATTACAGAGATCATACGTTTCCTGTAGTTCTTGACCAGGTTTGCACACACTGCAGCAGGGATTTTGGCCCACTCCTCCATACAGACCTTCTCCAGATCCTTCGGGTTTTGGGGCTGTCGCTGGGCATTACGGACTTTCAGCTCCCTCCAAAGATTTTCTATTGGGTTCAGGTCTGGAGATTGGCTAGGCCACTCCAGGACCTTGAGATGCTTCTTACGGAGCCACTCCTTAGTTGCCCTGGCTGTGTGTTTCGGGTCGTTGTCATGCTGGAAGACCCATCTTCAATGCTCTTACTGAAGGAACGAGGTTGTTGGCCAAGATCTCGCGATACATGACCCCATCCATCCTCCCTTCAATACAGTGCAGTCGTCCTGTCCCCTTTGCAGAAAAGCATCCCTAAAGAATGTTTCCACCTCCATGCTTCACGGTTGAGATGGTGTTCTTGGGGTTGTACTCATCCTTCTTCCTCCAAACATGGCGAGTGGAGTTTAGACCAAAAAGCTCTATTTTTGTCTCATCAGACCACATGACCTTCTCCCATTCCTCCTCTGAATCATCCAGATGGTCATTGGCAAACTTCAGACGGGCCTGGACATGCGCTGGCTTGAGCAGGGGGACCTTGCGTGCGCTGCAGGATTTTAATCAATGACGGCGTAGTGTGTTACTAATGGTTCTCTTTGAGACTGTGGTCCCAGCTCTCTTCAGGTCATTGACCAGGTCCTGCCGTGGAGCCCCAGACTGAGGGTGATTGACCGTCATCTTAAACTTCTTCCATTTTCTAATAATCTCACCAAGCAGCTTGCCTATTGTCCTGTAACCCATCCCAGCCTTGTGCAGGTCTACAATTTTATCCCTGATGTCCTTAAACAGCCCTCTGGTCTTGGCCATTGTGGAGAGGTTGGAGTCTGTTAGATTGAGTGTGTGGACAGGTGTCTTTTATACAGGTAACGAGTTCAAACAGGTGCAGTTAATAAAGGTAATGAGTGGAGAACAGGAGGGCTTCTTAAAGAAAAACGAACAGGTCTGTGAGAGCTGGAATTCTTACTGGTTGGTAGGTGATCAAATACTTATGTCATGCAATAAAATGCAAATTAATTACTTAAAAATCATACAATGTGATTTTCTGGATTTTTGTTTTAGATTATGTGTCTCACAGTTGAAGTGTACCTATGATTAAAAAAATTACAGACCTCTACATGCTTTGGAAGTAGGAAAACCTGCAAAATCGGCAGTGTAATCAAATACTTGTTCTCCCCACTGTATGTGGCAGACCAGCCATGATTCCAATCTATCAGCATTCAGAACACTCCATTCTCTCTCTTAGAGTTAATATACAGCTGGACAGTAGCTTGTAGGGAGCTTGCAGATTCAACAGTCCACTTCTTAATAAACACAAGTTCTTACATACTCTAGTTTGAGAAACATAAATAAAAAGGAACCACATGAAGAAAGCCCTGGGTATATATTGAACATTTGTAGATAGACATAATCCTACACTAGTGCAAGTGTAGTCGATTTGTGTAGTGACGGCCCACGGGCCGTATCCGGCCTCCGAGCCCCATTCAATCAGTCCTCGGGATGGTTTGAGTAAAACAAATACATGGGGGGGGGTCAAGGTTAAAAAACAATCCAGGTCACTTTTGACATTCTAAAACTAGACAATGTATGGAGAAGTGATAATGGACCTCTACATTTTCAAATAACTGTCCTTTCTCTGGTCCACAAACTGCTTTAGACAAACAAATCAGTCCGGAATTTTGGAATCCCGGGGTGGCCCTCAAGCCGAAGTTATTGCTCAACCCTGGACTAGTGAGTGTCTAAATACATCCATATAGAATAATTCAGATTTAGCCGGAACAACATGTCAACATATGGCAGGGACTTAAGAGATGCCGGGCCTGCTGTGAAATAGGAGGTCCTGCTGGATGACAAGAGAAGAAGATGGAACCCCTTCTGGAATTCATTACAGCTGGCTACTGCTCTACTCAAGAAAAAAACAAACATTCATTCTGGGGGAAAAAAGCAGACGCATAACGGCTCTCCATTTAAATTCCCTTTCACTTGCAACATGAAAGAGAAACATCAAATACACAGCACCACCCAGCAGCCTCTCCCTCCGGGCCCGCTTCCTGCTGAGAGAAGACACACGCTAGCTCACGCCAAGCAGCCAGACACTGCCACCACCTGGCCAGGGGGAGGATGTGCAGCCAGAGGAAGTGGGAGGTGAAGTTTATCCACATATCAAAATACGTAGATTCTCGTTACCTTATTTAACATCACCCTCCTCCTCCCCCACACCTTCCTTTCCTCCAGCTCTGGGGAGACATCTGACAAAGGGTTAATGAAGTCTGCTAATTAGAAGGTCAGGTTGAATTAAAAGCGGCTAGGGTGGTAGAGCGATGAAAGGGAGCGTATTAAAGCAGTGTCCAGACCAGACGAGATTGATCAGCTGAAGGCTCTGACCCCCGATTGAAAAACACACATTGTACTGACTGAAGGTTCCCCACCAATTAGACAGACAGACCAGTCATAACTGATCACTGAAACACTCTGCTATTAGAGTATGTATAATTTTCCCTGCATGCTAGCCGGCTGCTGTGTGGTGAGCAATTGAAGTTTGATCTTAGCGCTGATATGATGGCTGGGTCTTTCAGCATGACAATGGTCCCAAACACACTGCCCGGGCAACGAAGGAGTGGCTTCGTAATAAGCATTTCAAGGTCCTGGAGTGGCCTAGCCAAACCTTGAAGACTTACAGAAAACGTTTGACCTCTGTCATTGCCAACAAAGGGTATATAACAAAGTATTAAGATAAATAAGTATTTGGTCAATCACAAAAGTTTTCCACCATAATTTTCAAATAAATTCATTAAAAATCCTACAATGTGATTTTCTGGATTTTTTTTCTTCTAATTTTGTCTGTCATTGTTGAAGTGTACCTATGATGAACATTACAGGCCTCTCATCTTTTTAAGTGGGAGAACTTGCACAATTGGTGGCTGACTAAATACTTTTTTGCCCCACTGTTTATGGGAATGCAGTTACAGGTAGGATTGACGGTTGGAAGAGTAACATAAAGCACCTGTATGACAGACATGTACAGCTCTGACAAAAACACGTGGTGGTTGTGGTGCATGTAAGGTGAGCTGTGTCTGTCCAGCCAGCTCAACACAGAGCAGCCCTGATCCCCCAGACACACAAAGACCAGAGGCAGGGAGTGTGTCAGAGCAGAGCCGGGGCTGCAGAGCCGCAGGCAGGAGCGATGGATTAAGAGCCACTCAGACAAAAGCCCTATGAGAACCATGGAGACAGCCCTACTGATAATACACTGCTCAAAAAATAAAGGGAACACTAAAATAACACATCCTAGATCTGAATGAATGAAATTCTTATTAAAATACTTTTTTCTTTACATAGTTGAATAGGCTGACAACAAAATCACAAAGAAATGATCAATGGAAATCAAATGTAGTGTGTGTGGCCTCCACGTGCCTGTATGACCTCTCTACAACGCCTGGGCATGCTCCTGATGAGGTGGCGAATGGTCTCCTGAGGGATCTCCTCCCAGACCTGGACTAAAGCATCCGCCAACTCCTGGACAGTCTGCGGTGCAATGTGGCGTTGGTGGAAGGAGCGAGACATGATGTCTCAGATGTGCTCAATTGGATTCAGGTCTGGGGCACGGGCGGGCCAGTCCATAGCATCAATGCCTTCTTCTTGCAGGAACTGCTGACACACTCCAGCCACATGAGGTCTAGCATTGTCTTGCATTAGGAGGAACCAAGGGCCAACCGCACGAGCACATGGTCTCACAAGGGGTCTGAGGATCTCATCTCGGTACCTAATGGCAGTCAGGCTACCTCTGGCGAGCACATGGAGGGCTGTGCGGCCCCCCAAAGAAATGCCACCCCACACCATGACTGACCCAACGCCAAACTGGTCTTGTTGGAGGATGTTGCAGGCAGCAGAACGTTCTCCACGGCGTCTCCAGACTGTCATGTCTGTCACATGTGCTCAGTGTGAACCTGCTTTCATCTGTGAAGAGCACAGGGCGCCAGTGGCGAATTTGCCAATCTTGGTTCTCTGGCAAATGCCAAACGTCCTGCACGGTGTTGGGCTGTAAGCACAACCCCCACCTGTGGACGTCAGGCCCTCATAACACCCCCATGGAGTCTGTTTCTGACCGTTTGAGCAGACACATGCACATTTGTGGCCTGCTGGAGGTCATTTTGCAGGGCTCTGGCAGTGCTCCTCCTGCTCCTCCATGCACAAAGGCGGAGGTAGCGGTCCTGCTGCTGGGTTGTTGCCCTCCTACGGCCTCCTCCACGTCTCCTGATGTACTGGCCTGTCTCCTGGTTGCACCTCCATGCTCTGGACACTACGCTGACAGACACAGCAAACCTTCTTGCCACAGCTCACATTGATGTGCCATCCTGGATGAGCTGCACTACCTCAGCCACTTGTATGGGTTTTAGACTACGTCTCATGCTACCACTAGAGTGAAAGCACCGCAAGCATTCAAAAGTGACCAAAACATCAGCCAGAAAGCATAGGAACTGAGAAGTGGTCTGTGGTCCCCACCTGCAGAACCACTCCTTTATTGGGGTGTCTTGCTAATTGCCTATAATTTCCACCTGTTGTCTATTCCATTTGCACAACAGCATGTGACATTTATTGTCAGTGTTGCTTTCTAAGTGGACAGTTTGATTTCACAGAAGTGTGATTGACTTAGAGTTACATTGTGTTGTTTAAGTGCTCCCTTTATTTTTTTGAGCAGTGTATATCATTATCTGGCTCCATATCACAGACTCCCTACCCAGAGATCTCCACCTTCGTCTCCCCTCAGTATACCTCCAACTCAACCCCCTTTCTCAGTCTTTCTATAGCCCCCAGAAGGTTGACATGGCATTAAACCTAGATCTCACTCTCTCCCCTTCTTTGGCTCCATCACATCTTATATCCCAACCCTCTCCCCTCCCTGCTTCCCCTCCAAGCTGGCCAGCTGCCGTGTGACCTAGTCCCCTCTCATTACATCACAGGTCTGAAGCCTTGCTCACAGTTCCAGTAGGATCAATTAGAGCTACACTCACAACAGAACACCTGTGTGCAATTGTAAGGGCAGACAAATAAACACAGTTGTAAGCTCACAAACAGTCACATAGGCACAGTCACATAGGCAAAGTCAAACACCACATGTAAGTAGAACTTTTTCCAAAATAACAGGATTTCCTGACAAAGACAAATAGTGTTGAGCTTTAGGAGCCCATAACACGCCAACCTTCTCCTGATTAAAGATGACAGCGGCCATAGAAGCACTCTGAACAGACATAACAGTAGACCGTAGCTATATATTCATCTCCTGCACATCAAGTTGCCAGGAGGGATTGTGTATAAACCAATACACTTCAGAGCTAATAGAGCTAACTGCTCTAACCTTTGCCTTGCCGCAGTCTGCTGTTTTCCCACTCCCCCTATTTATTTATCTAACCTAAAGAAATACTTGGAGTTAGAGTTCTTCCAACCTATGAAGCGAAGCTGGGGGGGTGGAGGAGGTTGGTGTGATACCTTACTCATAATTATGTGATTTATAATGAAAATGCAAATTAAGTGAGAGGGAGTCTCTCTTCGCCTTGTTTAAATGTTTTCATTTTTTCTCCATTGTTCCATTAGTCTCCAACAGAGGAGTATGAAAGGCTGCTGATTGCCATAACATGGCAGTAACCACATTTTAGATGGATGGTGCTACTTGCTATTGGTGGTTATGGAAACAACTCTGGTGATCCATTTTCTTTCCCTCACAGTGACCTTCTTGGTATCTGGTACTCCATTGTTAGAGACCGGCCAAAAGAGAAACCTGATGCAAAATATGAACAGAGAAACTGCCATAAACACAAAAAAGAGATCAAGATAAACAGAAATCCTCACACACAGCTAACACACAAAAAAAGTCAGATTACATAAATGGGTTGAGCCCAATTCAAAAGTCAAACTTAACATGGACCATAAGGCTCATGCCATCAGGAAAAATCCCCACAGTCAATCTACTGTATTCTCTCATTGACCTGTGCACTTCCCCCAGCAAAGTCTATCACAACCCACACTCTTATCGTCTGGAGGCCCGTGTTCATATCTGTGAAAGCAATAATTCCACCTAGAAGAGGTGTAAACATAGTTACATCTATCTGTAAATGTGAAGCGACACTTGACTTCCACATCTGACTTCCAGGCAATCAGTAAGGTAAGAAGAGCGCTTTCAGACAGTCTCTTCCTTCGTCCATAAAAAGTCTCAATGTGGACCCAAATCTCCTTTGAACGTAAAACTGCAACCTGATAAACAACCCAGAGAGATACTCAAAAATGCTCTAAAAGTGTTATAATTCAAAAGGACAGCATGAGAGAAAAAGCAAACAAAAAGAGAATTAGATCATGTTTTTGAAGTAGACGTCCTTCAGTTTGACTTTGCCAGGTAACACGCTTTTGTCTCCATTTTCCACATCAAGTGGATTTCAAAAGGACCAGAGAGCAGAGAGCTTGGTAATTAAGCAGTCCTTGCTCATAAAGGGACCAAAAACTAAGCCTGTCTTAAGCTCCATTTCTTCATACCTTCCAGGTGTCTCTTCTGATTCCTCTCCTCTCGCAAATCATGTTGCCTGGAAACAATCAATGTGCCTAAATGTTTTATTTTTAACATATTCCTGGCAGCTTTGGTCAGCATTCGGCCTATTTTCTGTTCTTGAAATACAACATTTTTGAGACAGTTCTTCCTGCCCCTGACAACTTGACTGGTCTATACTGACAGATATGAGAGCTAAGACAGGTTATTAGATTTAGATCTATATTAGATTCATGGTCTAACTCTCTCTGGGTCTCTAGTATTGGGATCAGAATGTCTGTCTACAAAATACTTTTGCCAGCCAAAAACTCTAACGTCCAAAAAGTGAACATTGGAACAAATGTGGGAAATGGTCAAAGTGTAGATGTGGATAACGAATGTATATTTTATGTCATTAAAAACGTTATAATGAAAATAGTTTACCTCAATCTGATGTGAACATAATATGAAATTATTTTTAAAAAATTGTTAAGATAGGAATGTGGTTTTAGTTCTCTAACAAGATCATAGTTTTGATGACGCTTTGCACCAGTAAGTAGCCACGCCCCGAGGGAGCTCATAGATCGTGTCAGGATAATGGAACGCCCCTTTTTACCAGGGTTTAAAAAGGACGAGTAAAGAATTAACATATCAGACCAGAAAAGCATGGAGCGTTAGCTACATGTGGGAAATGGTTGAAATATTGAACCAACACGAGGTGAAGAAAAACTCCCCTTCCGTGGTCCACACTTTGAAATGGTTAGAAACTCTGAAACTCAACACGAGGTGATGAAAATTAACTTACCAGACCAGGACACCGCCAGTCTGAAGCTGCGCATGTAAAGTGAGTTTGGAACTTTGACTATCTACCAGAGGTAGAAACGAGAAAATCCTCTCAGATAATCACTAGTACAGCTAAGTAGCTGCTCTTATGAAATAGCCCATTGGAGACCGGACAACTAAGGAAATTGTGACCTCTGGTGGACAATCAGAGTGTGTACAAGTTGCCAACAGGAAAGGCTAACAAAACCCCTTTTCAATAAGGTTTGTTTCACCAGAGAAGGATGACGAACGACGGCATTCAGACTAGAGATTGACCGATTTATCGGAATGGCCGATTAATTTGGGACTGATTTCAAGTTTTCATAACAATCGGAAATGGGTATTTTTTGACGGCGATTTTTTTTCACCTTTATTTAACCTCTCTGTGGATATGTGGAACGGTAGCATCCCACCTCGCCAACAGCAAGTGAAAGTGCAGGGCACCAAATTCAAAACAACAAAAATCTCAATTAAAATTCCTCAAGCATACAAGTATTTTACACCATTTTAAATATAAAATTCTCGTTAATCCAGCCACAGTATCGGATTTCAAAAATGATTTACAGCAAAAGCACCACAAACGATTATGTTATGTCACCACCAACTCACAGAAAAACACAGCCATTTTTCACATTTCACAAAAAGATCAACCTTTGATGATCTTTATCAGATGACACTCATAGGACTTCATGTTACACAATACATGTATGTTTTGTTCAATAAAGTGCGTATTTATATATTTTTTTTTATCATTTCATTGGCGCGTTACGTTCAGTAGTTCTAAAGCATGCAGTGATTGTGCAGAGAGCCACATGAATTCACAGAAATACTCATAAATGTTGATGAAAATTCAAGTGTTATGCATGGAACTTTAGATACACATCTCCTTAACGCAACCGCTGTGTAAGATTTTTTAAATGTACGGAAAAAGCATAATGAGCACGGCGCTCAGAGCCAAAACCAGCCAAAAGAAATATCCGCCATGTTGCGCAGTCAACATTAGTCAAAAATAGCATTATAACTATTCACTTACCTTGGATGATCATCAGAATGCACTCCCAGGAATCGCAGTTCCACAATAAATGTTTGTTTTGTTCGATAATGCTATCATTTATGTCCAAATAGCTTCTTATGTTAGGGCGTTTAGTAAACAAATCCAAAAGGCGTTCAGGTCCAGCCGAACGTCGGACGAAAAGTTCAAAAAGTTCCGTTACAGCCCGAAGAAACTTGTCAAACTAAGTATAGAATCCATTTTTAGGATGTTTTTATAATAAATCTTCAAAAATGTTCCAACCGGAGAATTCCTATATCTATAGAAAAGCAACGGAACGAGAGCTAATTCTCTCGTGACCGCACCTCAGAGCCTGTGGCAATCTGCCAGACACCTCATTCCTCTCTCATTCGGTCCCACTTCACAGTTGAAGCCTGAAACCATGTTCTAAAGACTGTTGACATCTAGTGGAAGCCCTAGGAAGTGCAACATACCCAATACCCCACTGTATCTACAATAGGGACTAAGTTTTAAACTTTACAAGCCTCAGATTTCCCACTTCCGGGTTGGATTTTTCTCAGGTTTTCGCCTGCCATATGAGTTATGTTATACCCACAGACATCATTCAAACAGTTTTAGAAACTTCAGGGTAGAGGTCGACCAATTAATTGGAATGGCCGATTAATTAGGGCCGATTTCAAGTTTTCATAACAAATCGGAAATAGGTATTTTTGGGCGCCGATTTTTTAAAACTATTTGTATTGATTTTTGTAGTTTAAAAAAAATACCTTTATTTAAGTCAGTTAAGAACACAATTCTTATTTTCAATGACGGCCTAGGAACTGTGGGTTAACTGCCTTGATCAGGGGCAGAACGACAGATTTTCACCTTGTAAGCCAAGGTAAGTTGCTTGCTAGCATTAAACTTATCTTATAAAAAACAATCATAATCACTAGTTAACTACACATGGTTGATGATATTACTAGATATTATCTAGCGTGTGCTGCGTTGCATATAATCTGACTGAGCATACAAGCATAAAAGTATCTAAGTATCCGACTGAGCGCTGATAGGCAGAACCAGGCGCGTAAACATTTATTCAAACAGCACTTTTGTGCGTTTTGTCAGTAGCTCTTCGTTGTGCGTCAAGCATTGCGCTGTTTAGGACTTCAAGCCTATCAACTCCCGAGATGAGGCTGGTGTAACCGAAGTGAAATGGCTAGCTAGATAGCAAGTGCTAATAGTGTTCAAACATCACTCGCTCTGAGCCTTCTAGTAGTTGTTCCCCTTGCTCTGCTGTTGTCGTGGTGTTGCTGGTTCGAGCCCAGGGAGGTGCAAGGAGAGGGACAGAAGCTATACTGTTACACTGGCAATACTAAAGTGCCTATAAGAACATCCAATAGTCAAAGGTTAACAAATGGTATAGAGGGAAATAGTCCTATAATTCCTATAATAACTACAACCTAAAACTTCTTACCTGGGAATATTGAAGACTCATGTTAAAAGGAACCACCAGCTTTCATATGTTCTCATGTTCTGAGCAAGGAACTTGAACTTCAGCTTTCTTACATGGCACATATTGCACTTTTACTTTCTTCTCCAACACTTTGTTTTTGCATTATTTAAACCAAATTGAACATGTTTCATAATTTATTTGAGACTAAATTGATTTTAGTGATATTATATTAAGTTAAAATAAGCGTTCATTCAGTATTGTTGTAATTGTCATTATTACAAATATTATTTTTTCTCTCTTTTTTGTTTATAAATCGGCCGATTAATCAGTATCTACTTTTTTTGGTCGTCCAATAATCGTTATTGGCGTTGAAAAATCATTTTCGGTCGACCTCTACACCAGAGAGAGCCACCAGAGAGAGCCACCAGAGAAGAGAGAGCCACCAGAGAGAGCTGAGAGAGAGAGCCGAGAGAGACACGAGAGTGTTTGGGTCTACTCAGGTCCACCGCTGCATAGAGAAACAGAAAGACAAGGGAGCGAGCATTTTGAGGTGAGGACAGGCTTTTTTCTTCTCATTAAAAATGGAAACCTGTCATTTTTAAATCTACTCCCTAACACACACAGACACGGCTGACAGTGAGGGTCAAACACCAAGGCCCAGACCACCCACTGCCCACCTGCCTCTCCACAAGGCATCTCACAGAGAGAGACTAAACTACTTTAGGAGCAATATACAGTCAGGGAAGAATGTGAACACCTATAGCTGCAATCGCCACCAGCATATCAGCTTCAAAATACATATTTCAGCAGATCCAATTAAGATCAACCCCTCTCTTAAGTTGTCATGCTGGTATGCTGAGACACTGCGATCAAGGGCAAACACCTGCCACAGGGAGATAACGGAGTACAGCTGTCACCCCATCTCTGAAGAGTCTCCCTCATTTCTAACAGAGAAGACACAGCCTCCCTTCCTGCCCCTCCCAGGAGAACATGTGCCTCCCACCCACACACAATGAGACTAAGCAGGACCATTCAACAGCACAAACCCCCTGTGGAATAGGCATGTCAGCCCACTGTAGTACACAATCGCCAGAGCTGTGTCTAGTAATGGAGATAGAAGGGCTAGTCAGATGATGGAGGGTCCAAGTGAATGGCAATACATGGACAGAGACGATACAACAACAAGTAACATGTACAACAGCCTTTTCCTTGGCCATTTTTGGACGAACACTCAACACAGCAGACAAGCAGAAAGGAAGGAGGGAGAGAAAAGAGAGGGAGGGGTTGGAGATGGAGGTAAAGAAGGAAAAGCTGTGCTCTCCCTCTTTCCGTCTTCTCGTGTTGCTCTTTTCAACTTGCGGAAAGGAGGAGAAGGCAACAGCACTAATAAGTTCAGCTCCATCTGTCTGCTGCTCGCCATGCGACAGGGGCTACTCTTCTGGTGCCCCGACGTCACTCTGCTTCCCAATTACCACATTTATACACTGCACCTCGTACCGCACGCACACACTCCTTCCCTCGTTTACATTTCTGCAGCGCTATTTTAAATGCTTTACGTACTTCCATCTCACCTTTCTACATGTATATTATCCATACATGAATTAAACAGTGAGTTAGTTATACAGTGAATGCTGAGAAAGAGCAGCTCCTCTCTGTGGAAGGTGACGAAGCAGTGCATGAAGACTAACAGAGACGCCACCACCTGTAGCTGTGGCCAAACTGTTTCTTTTTAAAGCCCTGCGGTTGTGATGAAGTGTTGAGTACATCTATACTCCAGACACCTTGGTGTGTGTGTGTGGTGGCAGGCGTCTATATGCCACCGCGTCTAGTCAGTACTCAGACGCAACACCGTCTTCACTCAGGACTGGGACTGAGACAAATATACAGAATTGTAAAGCTTCACAACTTTTGCAACTTGATTCCAGACCACTTCTCCATCTCAGTGATGCATGTTGTCAACTTAACATCCAGTCTGATCCAGGTATTATCTGACCACAGAGCGCTGTGCAAAGCTGCCTGGCAGGCAACAGGCATCACATCCACCAAGCCAGAGTCTATTAAGATAAGATCCAAACAATAACAGTGCTGTAAGTGGCTGTCCCCACCTCGTACCTCACCCTCCCCGTCTGACCTTTCCTAATTCAACTTCAGGTTAAGTGTACCTGTGCTCACTGCCTCTCAATATGTTCTCTCAGGGAGGCCTTTTGGTGAGTCATCAGATAGCGCCGGCTGCAGCAGTATTCTCTGAGGTTGGAAATGCCAGGCAGATAAGGCTGCTCAGGTGTTAGGTGTGCACAGATGCACACGCACGCACAGTGCCGGGTGACATTTTAAAAGTCCTCACTGCTTCTCAGAGCACACCAGTTTAGTTTAACATTACCCATTCTCCTCACTGCAGCTTATCCTCAACATAATACTCCAGCCATCACTCTCAGCAGCCAGACCCTTTAATCTTCCAGTCCATCCTGTCAGTCTGTGCCGGAGTTAACTTTTCCCCAGCCACACCTCTCACAGATTAATGACCATTAGAGTGTGTTAGAGTCTGGCACATTCCAATCTCCACCCGGCCAGTCAAACTCACCGCCGAGACTGATTCAGTTCCCGCAGACTCATAGTGACACAACCAGACAATGACGCGGTGAGAGTGATGGAGTGAGAAAGTCCCCACTCAAAGGAAACAATTCACAAACCGGTAAACGTAAACAACAGCACATCACAGTGAAGGTACCTGTAGATGCTTAAGGGAAGGTGTGGCTGGGAAAATAGGCAAAAGTGAGGAAAGGAAAGAAGGAAAGAGGGATAGACAGGGTGGTAGAGGAGCTGATCACAGTTGGATTGTGGCCCTTCAGGAGGAGAAATAGAAATAAAACCTAATCATTAAGCAACTCTACACAAGCAGCCTGTTTGAGACTGGGGGAGTCACCGGCAGAACAGCTGCAGGGTTGCCGCAGCAACTGGAATTAGAACCAGGAGGCCGAATGTGAGACAGAAACCAGGTGAAAGAGAAGAGAGTGATTGAGAGAGTGAAAGAAAGTGAAAGAGTGAAATAAAGGGAAAGTAATCAAACACCTTTCCAGGTTGCCAAGCGACAGGCGATGCCAGTCAGTGAATGTAGAGCACAGTTGATCAAAGTTGGCCGCTGGGCAGTAATAGGTCCCCAAACAATTACTGTGAAAAGACCTTTAAACCTCTTGAAGCTAGGGGGCACTATTTTCATTTTTTGAAAAATAACATACCCAAAGTAAACGGACTATTTCTCAGGACCAGATGCTAGAATATGCATATAATTGACAGCTTAGGATAGAAAACACTCTAAAGTTTCCAAAAAACTGTCAAAATATTGTCTGTGAGTATAAAAAAATCCAATCAGGAAGTGCCTCTTATTTTGAAACCCTTCTGTTCCTTTTCATGCCTATCCTCCATTTAAAGGGATATCAACCAGATTCCTTTTTCTACGTCTTCTCTAAGGTATCTACAACCTTTAGACGTAGTTTCACGCCTTTATGTTGAAGAATGAGCGTAAACGACTACATTGCGTAAGTGGCCAGCTGATGGCTCTCAGAGTGATTCTTGCGTAAAAGAGAGAGGTAGCCATTTTTCCTCCCTGTCCTACTGAAAAGCCAATTGTTCCGGTTGATATATTATCGAATAGATATTTGAAAAACACCTTGAGGATTGATTATAAAACATGTTTGCCATGTTTCTGTCGATATTATGGATATAATTTGGAGTTGTCGTGACCGCTATTTCCGGTGGATTTCTGAACATAACGTGACAAACGAACAGAGGTATTTGGGTATAAAAATAATCTTTATGGAACAAAAGGAATATTTGCTGTCTGTGAGTCTTGTCAGTGAAAACATCCGAAGATCAAAGGTAAACGGTTAATTTGATAGCTTCTGATTTTCGTGACCAAGCTTCCTGCTGCTAGCTGGACATAATGCTATGCTAGGCTATCGATAAACATACACAAACGCTTGTCTTGCTATCGCTGTAAAGCATAATTTCAAAATCTGAGACGACAGGGTGATTAGCAAAAAGCTAAGCTGTGTTTCACTTGTGATTTCATGAATATGAATATTTTCTAGTAAGATTATTTGACCGTTGCGCTATGCTAATTAGTGTAGTTGCTGACAATTCTCCCGGATCCGGGATGGGTAGTTCCAAGAGGTTTTAATTAACCTCTTGGAACGACCCATCCCAGATCCGGGAGAATTGTAGCGTCAATTAAGTAGCGTCAATTACCTGGAGCAGCCGTGAGGGAGGGGGACAGGGGATGGAGCCACTGACAGATGAGCGGATGAGGTGAGGTGGAAGGGGGCTGGGGTACGAGAGAAACCCAGTGACAGGTCCTCTAAAGTCCTGAACTAATTACTCTGTCTCCATAAAGAGACACTGGTCTCTGATCACTGCCCCGCACATCACTTATACACACAACAGCATGCACGAGGGCCTTCACACACAATAAGCACACAGAACTATTTTAACATACATACCGTAATTTCCGGACTATAAGCCGCTACTTTATTCCCGCGGTTTATACAATGACGCGGCTAATTTATGGATTTTTCCCACTTTCACAAGATTCATGCTGCCAAAAAACTAAGCACCGTCACATAATGTGACGTAAATCGAGCGTGCTCAAACTTCCCATCATTCTGATTACGGTAGTAATTTTGTCACCCTCATCATGGCAAAGACACGGAGAAATGCATATGATGCAGCTTTCAAGTTGAAGGCGATCGATCTGGCTGTTGGAAAAGGAAATAGAGCTGCTGCACGGGAGCTTGGCCTTAATGAGTCGATGATAAGACGTTGGAAACAGCAGCGTGAGGAACTGACTCAGTGCAAAAAGACAACAAAAGATTTCAGATGGAAGAAAAGCAGATGGCCCAAAGTATTTGCAACCACTTGACATCAGCGTAAATCATGCATTTAAGGTGGCGCTCCGTGTTCAGTGGGAGGCTTGGATGACAAGTGGGGAGAAATCCTTCACTAAAACGGGCCGCATGCGAAGAGCAACTTATGGTCAAGTCTGCCAGTGGGTTCTGACAACGTGGAGCATTGTCAAAAAATCCACTATCATCAAAGGGTTTCGAAAGGCTGGACTGCTGCGTGTTGAAGGGGCAGCTTGAGCTCAGCAGGGAATTTGCCTCCGGATGAAAGTGACGGGAGCGACAATGAAAACGATCCACCATCGGATGAAGCAATTCTGAGGCTATTCAACTCCAACACCGAAGGAGATGACTTCAGTGGTTTCAGTGCACAGGAAGATAGTGACCAATGACTTTCTTCGTAGGCTGTTTAATTTTTGTTGCAAGCGGTGTTTCATTTAAAGGCTGTGTAAAGTTCATTTGTTTCAATGTACTGGTAGGCACCTGCGGCTTATAGACATGTGCGGCTTATTTATGTACAAAATACATATTTTTTAATAATTCAGTGGGTGCGGTTTATATTCAGGTGCGCTTAATAGTCCAGAAATTACAGTACTTTAATCTAAGAAACACCGTGTGGGCGATGGTCAATTTCTACATAACGGACTCTGTTCACCTTTTGTTCCATCTAGAGGGTTGTTTCAGATCATATTTCACGATTTGTTAAGTTGACTAGAACTTCTACAAACACTTTATTTCATACAAATCCTCCGTTCTCTCCAGTTTACAGTTCTGTCACAGGTCATTTACAGTTACAATATCCTCCCCTCCCTCATCTCTCACACCAACACTGATAATTATTCCCCTTTTCACACCTGAAAGTCCTTTATTAGAAATGAAGTGTTACTTTAGCTTTATGAAGACAGACATCTGAATCATATATTGAATGATTCAATGCTGCCACCTACTTCTAATTGTGCTGTCTTTGCATCCACCCTCTTTCCTCTCATTTGTCTATCTTTGTCCTCTTTCCTCTTTCATTTCTTTGCGTCATTCATTTATTCAAACCCTGAATCTCACACCTTCTCCCATCTAAAAGTAACCTTCCTCTGTCAAAAAAAAATGATCCCACACCTAGTTATTTTTTTCTCTCTCAACATTTCCCTCAGTCTCTTCAAACCAGCCACCAGTCACTGCCCCACCCAAAATCACCCAACTTCCCAGTGTTGGTACACCCCCCCCCCCCCCCCCCTCACCCCTTATCTCCAACCCAGTTGGTACTCACCCAGATCAAAGTCCCTCAAACATCTGTGCTGCTGGCTGATGCCATGGCTGGGCCAGCTGGGCCCTCTGTCTGTCAGTCTGGGAGCAGTCCTCTATCTGTACGTCTGTCTGTCTGAGTCTCTGGCTGTGTCCCTCTGTTTGCCTGGGCCTCCTGTCCGGCTGCAGAGAAGGAGAACACAAACAAGAGATTGAGACGAGAGGAGTGTGAGTTCATTGTGAAAAACAACCATTACAAAAAAACATTGACGCAAGACACAGAAACAAACTGCTGACTAAGTGTATCTGAACTGAAGGTCGACCAATTATGATTTTTCAACGCTGATTCCGATTATTTCTCGAACCAGGAACATAACGACAACAGCCACCCCCGAAGCAGCGTTACACATGCAGAGCAAGGGGAACAACTACTCCAAGTCTAAGAGCGAGTGATGTTTGAAACACTATTAGCACGCACCCCGCTAACTAGCTAGCCATTTAACATCACATCGTTACACCAGTATAATCACAGGAGTTGATGGGCTTGAAGGCATAAACAGCAGAGCTGCTGGCAAAACGCACAAAAGTGCTGTTTGAATGAATGCTTATGAGCCTGCTGGAGCCTACCTTCGCTCAGTCAGACTGCTCTATCAAATCATAGACTTAATTATAGCAGGATAACACACAGAAATACAAGCCTTAGGTCATTAATATGGTCGAATCCGGAAACTCATCTCGAAAACAAAACGTTTATTCTTTCAGTGAACTACGGAACCATTCCATATTTTATCTAATGGGTGGCATCCATTAGTCTAAATATCCCTGTTACATTGTACAACCTTCAACGTTATGTCATAATTACATAAAATTCTGGCAATTTCGTTCGCAATGAGCCAGGCGGCCCAAACTGTTGTATATACCCTGACTCTGCGTGCAATGAACGTAAGAGAAGTGACACAATTTCACCTGGTTAATATTGCCTGCTAACCTGGATTTCTTTCAGCTAAATATGCAGGTTTAAAATATATACTTCTGTGTATTGATTTTAAGAAAGGCATTGGTGTTTATGGTTAGGTACACGGAGCAACGACAGTCCTTTTTCGCAAATGCGCACCGCATCGATTATATGCAACGCAGGACACGCTAGATAAACTAGTAATATCATCAACCATGTGTAGTTATAACTAGTGATTATGATTGATTGTTTTTTATAAGATAAGTTTAATGTTAGCTAGCAACTTACCTTGGCCTCTTACTGCATTCGCATAACATGCGGGGTCCTCGTGAGGCAAGTGGTTAGAGCGTTAGACTAGTTAACCACAAGGTTGCCAGATTGAATCCTGACATGGTAAAAATCTGTCGTTCAGCCCCTGAACAAGGCAGTTAACCCACCGTTCCTAAGCAGTCATTGAAAATAAGAACGTGTTCTTAACTGACTTGCCTCGTTAAATAAGGATTAACGTGTTATGAAAACTTGAAATCGGCCCAAATTAGTCAGCCATTCCAATTAATCGGTCGACCTCCAATCTGAAAGGACTCCGGTACCTCTACTTAATAATACTTTTGTGAATGTGTAGTGTAAGTTTAGCAAGGAAAGTCCAGCCAGACAGTACAAAGTAACGCCCCAGTAGTTCAATCGGAAGACGATCTCAGTGAGACTCCAATAACAGTGCTGTCTGTCTGGCCTCTCTCTCCCTGGCTGAACAGTTCGAGTCTCTGGTGTAGGAGAAGTCCGTCTGTCTCCTTCCCTCTCCCTCTGTCGACATGGCTGAGGTGGCCCTGTCTCCCCCATGGAGGAGCGGGATTCATTTAGTGAGGTGTCTGATTTGAGGTAAAACCAGACTGATGCCACACAGCAGAATTGTTAAAACACTTCATTATGTCTAGTAGGGATGCACAATAAATCGGTGAGCATATCGGAAAGGGCCTATATTAGTAACAAATGCCAACATCGGCCCGATGTCTTACTCCAATATGCAAAACCGATGTTAAAGCTGACGTGCATACCTATATAACGTAGGTAGATGACGTATTGACGCCACGAAAAATACAGCACTACACAGAACAAAAGCAGAAAAATACGAAGCGCACTCTTCCAACAACCAAACAAGTTCAAGTCCAGCAGTCAATTGAAAGAGTAAGAAAATGTCAGCGAGACAACTCAAAGGCTAAATCCATTAACGCCAAGATAAAGGAATCCATTGCCCTTGACAATCAACCCTTCTCTGTTGTGGATGTTGGCTTTCCCCGACTGGTCAAGCCCCGGTACACACTATTTTTCCGATGTTGCCCTACCGGAGTTACACAGTATTGTTGAGACGTACATCTATGAGCTCACTGCTATTAGCTTCACGACTGACATTTGGACCAGCGATGTCAGCCCCGTGTGCATGCGGAGTTTGACAGCACAGTGGGTCGCCAGGGATTCCGTACTGAGGAAGGCCGTATTGCATGCTCAAGAATGTGCTGGTTCTCATACCGCTGCTGCCATTTCAATGGCATTTGAGAACATGTTTGAAACATGAACACACTCCTAGCGCCATTCGAACAACTGACTGGAGAAATAAGCTAATCAACAGCGTCTGCAGCAGACGTGATACCCTCTGTCATGGCATTGAAACGCCTGCTCAACAAAACTGCCAACAGACCGGGGGGTTAAAACTTACAAAAGTACTCGAGGCTGTGAGCAAGCAATTCGGTGGCATTCTCGCTGAGCCTCTTTACTGTGTCACCATCAATCTTGATGCTAGGTACAAGGACCGGATGCAGACAGGGAACAGGGTTTACGTGAAATGTTACATACACAGCTGGACAAGATGGAAAAGGACACAGTGACAGTGTGCACCGAGAAAGAGAGGCATCGGACAGACCGATCAGAAACTTAACCGCTTGACATGTATGATGAAATCCTGGTTGAGCCCCAAAAATATTTTCAGTTTATTATTCCTTGCCCACATTCGACCACCCATCAGAGATGATTGCAATACAGTCTGCTTTCTCTGTCATTTGCTTGACCTTCCCTTGAACTCTGCATCCAGCAAATGAGTAGATAAAGTATGTCTGGTTGGATGGGTGTACGCTGGGCAAAGAACATTGAGAAATTGCCCGTGAGGATCAGAGGTGAACCAGTTGCATACACAGCTCGAGCAAGACATTCATCAGCATTTCTCTGACTACGTTCCTCCATTGAGTCAAAAAAACATCTGATTCCAGGAGGATCGTGAGCTGTTGCTATCGATAATGTCCGATTCATCATTTTCACCTCGAATAGAAATAGAGGGACTTTTGTCAGAGGATGCTTGTTGTGAGCGCTGAGGGAACTTTATGCACTTGGCCAGATGATTATGCATCGTTGTTGCATTCTTCACATATGATTTGGCACATTATTTGCAAATGTACACAGCTTTTCCTTCTACATTAGCTGCAGTGAAATGGCTCTACACATCAGATAGTCCTGTGGCATTTTCCTGTAAAGATTAGAAAAAAGGGAGAGAAAAAAAATACAATTCCATGTACAGATAAATAGTTAAGCAGTTAGATTAAACATAGATACTCTCAGAAAGGTCCTAGAGGATGGAAACAGGTGCATTAACACTGCTCAGTTAGCAGGCTCCAGCAAGCAAAAATACACATGGTAGCAAATACTAACTAGCAGAAATTGTTAACAAGTTAGAAATTATTAAATAGTAGCTGTGGGCTACTATTTACTAGTTAACACAAAAAAACATGTCATAAAATATATTCACCCCACCCAGTATTTGTAATCAAAACTTACCATAAATCATGTAGTCCTTGGCTCAGACAGTGTAGTAGTGTGGGCTCAATAGCATCTCATAAGTGTGCAAGATCTTGAGAATCAGCTGTACATGTGATTGAAAAATGAACTGTGCATGCAGAGGGTTGCAATTCCATTGAACTGGGGATAGTTTAATCAAAATCCCACAAAAAAAGGTTCACTGTTATAAGCTAACTTTTTTGATGAATTTAAGCAAAATTCCAAAATTCCAAAGCTTAAACGTCCATGTAAAATTTCTGGGAGAAATTCTGGAAATTTACTGGAAAACTCGACCCTTTGCGACCCTAATCAGACACCTTATTGATAGCAACAGCTCACGGTCTTCCTGGAATCAGAAGTTTTTTTTTACTCAATGGAGGAACGTAGTCAGAGAAATGGTGATGAATGTCTTGCTCGAGCTGTGTATGCAACTGGTTCACCTCTGATGCTCACAGGCAATGTGTATTGGAAGAGATTTCTGAATATTCTTCACCCAGCATACACCCCTCCAACCAGACATGCCTTATCTACTCATTTGCTGGATGCATAGTTCAACAGAGTTCAAGTGAAGGTCAAGCAAATCATAGAGAAAGCAGACTGCATTGCAATCATCTACGATGGGTGGTTGAATGTTCGCGGGCAAGGAATAATCTCACCCCTCAACCAGTATTCTACAAGAGCACAGACATAAGGGACAACAGACATATCGGCCTCTTCATTGCAGATGAGCTGAAGGCAGTCAATGACCTTGAACCACAGAAGGTATTTGCTCTGGTGACAGACAATGCTGCAAACATGAAGGCTGCTTGGTCTAAAGTGGAGGAGTCCTACCCTCACATCACACCCATTGGCTGTGCTGCTCATGCATTGAATCTGCTCTTCAAGGACATCATGGTCCTGAAAACAATATTACAAGAGAGCCAAGGAAATGGTTAGGTATGTGAAGGGTCATCAACTTATAGCAGCAATCTACCTCACCAAGCAAAGTGAGAAGAATAAGAGCACCACATTGAAGCCGCCCAGCAACACCCGTTGGGGTGGTGTTGTTATCATGTTTGTCTCCTGGAGGGGAAGGAGTCTCTCCAAGAAATGGCCATATCACAGTCTGCCGAAATGGACAGCCCCCTCAAGAGGATCCTCCTGGATGATGTATTTTGGGAGAGAGTGGTAAGCAGCCTGAAACTCCTGAAACCTATAGCAGTAGCCATTGCACAGATTTAGGGAGACAATGCCATCCTGTCTGATGTTCAGACTCTGCTTGCAGATGTAAGAGAAGAAATCCGTACTGCCCTTCCCACTTCACTGTTGCTCCAAGCAGAGGAAACTGTAGTCCTGAAATAAATCAAAAAGCGTGAATACTTCTGCCTGAAGCCCGTACATATTGGACCCCAAGTATGCTGGCAAGAGCATCCTGTCTGGTGCAGAGATCAACAAGGCCTATGGTGTCATCACTATTGTGTCTCGCAACCTTGGCCTGGATGAGGGCAAGGTTCTAGACAGTCGTGTCAACATATCTCATCAGCCACCTGGTGGATCTGAGGTTCTTTCCCCTGTTGCCTCCATCATCCTCCAAATCCCACCAACATCAGCCGCCTCAGAGCGCAACTGGACCTTGTTTGGGAACACATACAAAAGCACGCAACAGGCTGACCAATACAAGGGTTGAAAAATTGGTGGCCATCTGGGCAAATTTGAGGCTTTTTGAACCTGACAACAAGCCATCCTCAACAAGGTTGGAAAGTGACAGTAAAGATGAGGCCTCAGAGTCTGATGTTCAAGAGGTGGACATTGAGGAGGTCCAGGGAGAAGACAAGGACGCCTGAGGGGAAGACATCTAAAGCTTCAGTTTCTAGGCTATCATTTTACCTATGTTAAATATGTTTTTGGAAGAAGTGATGGATCATTGGGGATCATTCAATATTCCCTTTTGTTGTTCAGTGAAATCATCCCATCTGAAGAGTCAACTCATTTAATTAAAGTTCAATTTGTAACTAAATAGTTTTTTTTATTTCTATTGGAAGGATTTAATCATTTGCAATTATGTCTACTTATGATAAACCTTACACCTTATGTTTCTGTCTCCATATGATATGGTAAATATATCCCGTGCAAAAAACATCTACATTTAAAATGGTATTAATATCAATTCCCATGGAAAGTTGCCACCTCTGAATATTCCCCAAAATGTGTTATCAGTATAGTTTTTTTTTGACAATGAAAATATCGGATATCAGTATCGGCCAACAATGTCATATCGGTGCATCCCTAATGTCTAGTAATAAACACAAGCACTTGTAGTTCCTGCAGAGACTCCCACATAACTGAACAAGATAAACTTCATCAGGTTTAAGATATGTCCTCATATTAGGCTTAATTATATAACTTACAGACATGTACAAAGACAATAGCTGAGGAATGTGAGACACTTCAAGCTCTTCTGGTTTGTAAGACAAATTACTGTTTCAGAGCAGTAATCTAAAACAAATAGGCCCAACTTGAGACCATGAAGAAAGCCAATCCAACCTGAATCACAACGCGAAGCCAAGTGCAATACCACTCTGACTAACAATGTCTCTCTGTGACATGCTCTGAATAAAGAACTCTTCCCCCCTCTCTTTAATCCAGACCCTGCCATAGCCCCTGGGTCAGAAGCTCAGAGAGAAGAGAGGTGGACTGAAGGAATGAATGGAATCATCTTAACACCCTCAGGTTTACACAAGCCAGTCACAAATGTCAATCAGATGCAAAATATATGGGCAAATGCAAGCACAGAATGTGAGAGGCAGTGCTACTCTCAGAGGTGTGTGTCTCAGGGGGACAGAGGCTTGATCAATAGCTCACCTGCAATGAATATGTGAGTGTTCTTATTGACTGGACAAGCAGATGTGTATTCAAAACCTGACAACAGAAGCATGAGTCCGGTCTATATTTGTTGGCTCCAAAATCACTAATGCCTCCTGGTTCAAACACCATTTTAACAGGCAAAATGGGGATTAAGAGAAACTTAGGTCTGACAATATGCTGTGATTGTGTCAGACTGTGTACGAAATAAGTCAACAGTGTGAGGTGAAGAGGGTGTGTCTCCGTGGTCCTGTTGTGGGCAGAGCCTTCCTGGTTGGTCTGTACAGTGAAAGTCATTTGGCTAATCCAGCCTTCAGAACTACATAACAGCGGAACAGCTAAGATCTACTACCTCTACTGTCTTGAATCGGAGACTAAAATCCCCTTGACTCACTGCAACACCTATCCTCCTCGCCCTGTCTATGAACTATGATCATTTACTCTGTGCTTTCTCTCATCTCAATCTCTTCTGGCCATCCACCTTCACCCCCTCTTCTCCTTTCTCTGACCTGTACTCATTCTCTATGCATCAGTCTCCCACCTTCCTCCTTCTCTTCCCCTCCCTCCCTCCCTCCCTCCCTGACTGATAGGCGTCGGTCAGCGGTGTGGTAATGAGTTGGGACTCCAGGAAATTAGGGTTGACCTGCAGTGTGTGATCCTGTAATCAGGTTGGGTAAATGCTGGGGCCGCGCCCTGCCACCCTCCTTGCCTCTGCACTCCCTGCCCCGGCCTGTCTGTCTACCAGTGAGCCTGATCGTTTAGTCAGGTTGGAGGGGAGATGAGATGACAACACAGACACCCGCTGCCATCCATCCTGTCAAGACTCCATGGCAGAGCAAACCTACATCTCCTCAGCTTCAGAGAGCAGGGATTGGATGGTGAGGAGGGGAATGAGGAAGAAGGAGGGAGGGGAGGAGGATGAGGGAGAGGAGGAGGATGGAGCTGAGAGAGACAGGAGAGTAGCGGGGGAAACAAAAGTGTAAGAAGAAAACAAATGGATAGCAGAAAAAGCAAAGTGAGAGGAAGAATGGGAGATGAGAGGCAGGATGAAAGATGGGTCGATGTACTACAGGCTGATGAAAGAGAGAGAAGGGGGGCAGCAGACAAGACAAGGAGAGGATAAAAACAAAACTAGAAAGGTTTGAAGACAAATTACGCAGAGGGCTGAAAGGGACGGGGAGAGATGGGGATAGACATTAAAAGACGTCAGCCATGATACGGGGAAAAAAGAAAGAAAAAAGGACTGTTCCTCACAGGTTCACCGCTGCTGAAACCCCCTAAGACTTGAAAGAGGAATATTTAGAGAGCGGCAGCTGGCCAGGGGGTCACATCAAGCCCTTGACTATGTTCAAAAAGAGCCACTAAGAGTGAATAACTGAGCATAACTGGACCAGTCAACCCTGTGCTGCTGCTGCACACACAGTGGAGGATCTAAGTTATTCACACACACACAGGGCCATAAAGGAGTAATATGCCTAATACGATAGACTAGCATCCTGTCCAGGGGATGTACACCATCAGCCAATCCGGTGGCTACTTAATACTAGGGCTGGGAATTGCCAGGCATCTCGCAATAGGATATTATCACGATACTTAGGTGCCAATACAATACGTGTTGCGAATCTCACGATTCTGTATGTATTGCAACTAGATGTTTCAAGCATATTGCTCACCATATGGTCTGCTGCAGAGGCACAACAGAGAGCCATGAGAAAATGCATTTTAATCAATCTATTTTAAAAAATAAGTTGGAGAACAATAATATATGAAGGAAAAATACTGGAGTTTTGAATTAGCGCAAAAATAACATTGCGATATTGTCAAAACAATACGATATGGCCTCCCGAGTGACACAGTGGTCTAAGGCCAGTTCGATTCCGGGTTGTGTCACAGCCGGCCGTGGCCCGGGAGCCCCATTGGCCCAGCGTCGTTCGGGTTAGGGGAGGGTTTGGCCGGGGGATTTCCTTGGATCATCATGCTCTAGCGACTCCTTGTGGCCTACCGGGCGCCTGCAAGCTGACCTCAGTTGGACGGTTTTTCCTCCAACACATTGGCGCACATTGGTGCAGCTAGCTTCCGGGTTAAGGTTGCAAGTTCAAACCCCCAAGCTGACAAAGGTACAAATCTGTCGTTCTGCCCCTGAACAGGCAGTTAATCCACTGTTCCTAGGCCGTCATTGAAAATAAGAATTTGTTCTTAACTGACTTGCCTAGTTAAATAAAGGTTACATATATATATATATATATTTAAAAAGGGAGCAGTGTGTTAAGAAGCAGCGAAGCAGAGCAGCGCGGCAGGTCCTGTTGCGGGGGACACATAACACCCACAGAACTATTTGACCTCTTACTCCCCTCCCTCTCTAGATGAAATCCTGTGACTAATGAAGGCTGGCTACCCAATAACCTATCCACATCACCTCCTCCAGACCATCTGTACAGACCTTCTCCCATTCTTCAACTCATCCCTGACCACTGGCTGTGTCCCCTCTGACTTGAAGTTTGCCTCTCCTTAACTAGTGATTATGATTGATTGTTTTTTATAAGATAAGTTTAATGCTAGCTAGCAACTTCCCTTCGCTTACTGCATTCACGTAACAGCCAGTCTCCTTGTGGAGTGCAATGAGAGAGAGAGGCCGGTCGTTATTGCGTTGGACTAGTTAACTGTAAGGTTGCAAGATTGGATCCCCCGAGCTGACACGGTGAACATCTGTCGTTCTGCCTCTGAACAAGGCAGTTAACCCACTGTTCCTAGGCAGTCATTAAAATTTTTTTTTTTTTTTAACCTTTATTTAACCAGGTAGGCTAGTTGAGAAAAAGTTCTCATTTGCAACTGCGACCTGGCCACGATAAAGCATAGCAGTGTGAAGAGACAACACAGAGTTACACATGGAGTAAACAATTAACAAGTCAATAACACAGTAGAAAAAAGGGAGAGTCTATATACAATGTGTGCAAAAGGCATGAGGTAGGCGAATAATTACAATTTTGCAGATTAGCATTGGAGTGATAAATGATCAGATGGTCATGTACAGGTAGAGATATTGGTGTGCAAAAGAGCAGAAAAGTAAATAAATAAAAACAGTATAAAAACAGTATGGGAATGAGGTAGGTGAAAATGGGTGGGCTGTTTACCAATAGACTATGTACAGCTGCAGCGATCGGTTAGCTGCTCAGATAGCTGATGTTTGAAGTTGGTGAGGGAGATAAAAGTCTCCAACTTCAGCGATTTTTGCAGTTCGTTCCAGTCACAGGCAGCAGAGTACTGGAACGAAAGGCGGCCAAATGAGGTGTTGGCTTTAGGGATGATCAGTGAGATACACCTGCAGGAGCGCGTGCTACAGATGGGTGTTGCCATCGTGACCAGTGAACTGAGATAAGGCGGAGCTTTACCTAGCATGGCCTTGTAGATGACCTGGAGCCAGTGGGTCTGGCGACGAATATGTAGCGAGGGCCAGCCGACTAGAGCATACAAGTCGCAGTGGTGGGTGGTATAAGGTGCTTTAGTGACAAAACGGATGGCACTGTGATAGACTGCATCCAGTTTGCTGAGTAGAGTGTTGGAAGCCATTTTGTAGATGACATCGCCGAAGTCGAGGATCGGTAGGATAGTCAGTTTTACTAGGGTAAGCTTGACGGCGTGAGTGAAGGAGGCTTTGTTGCGGAATAGAAAGCCGACTCTTGATTTGATTTTCGATTGGAGATGTTTGATATGAGTCTGGAAGGAGAATGTGTGTAAGAATGTGTTCTTAACTGACTTGCCTAGTTAAATAAAGGTTGAAAAAAATTATAATAAATTTGGCAAATCGGCGCCCAAAAATACCAATTTCCGATTGTTATGAAAACTTGAAATCGTCCCTAATTAAATTGGTCATTCCGATTAATCGGTCGACCTCTAGTCTCATGGTATGGTATGGTATGCAAAGTGGATTAAATTTGAGCACCTTTATCTCCTGAATGTTTTGGCAATCAGTTCCAAAAAGTCACTTTCTGGCCCTTTCTTCCATAAGCAAACATCAATGGAAAGTTTTGCTGAAATCAAAGGGGATGCTGTCAAAAATTGATTGAATTCAAATGGATTAAACCAAGAGAAAATTGTGTGTGCGTGAGTACTGTGTGTGTGGGAGTCAGATAATAATGAGTGAGGACTGATGAGTCCAAGCCTAATCTCTGGTCATGTTGACACAAACACACATTCAGATAAACACAGCCCCCCTTCTCCTTCACATCATTTCATCAACTCCAACTCGTCCCCCATTCATCTCCTAACCTCTCAAGCACCATGTCTATCTACTTTTCCCACTATCACACTACCTCTCACACCATCTCCCTCTATCCCTCTCCTTCAAATTTCCCATTCTTAATCCATTTCACCCTCCCCTCTTTTTCTCTGCCCATCCACAATAGCAGCCTTTCCAGGAGGGCCATCAATCTTCGCTCAGAAAGCGCTAAGGCTACGGCAGATTACCAGGTCTCCTTACTGATCCCTGCTGCTGCTCACTGGACAACACAGGGAGGGAGGCACAGGGAGGGAGATCGTGGTTGGAGCCCCAAACCAGGAGAGAGCTACGCCCACCAAATCTGCAAACGGTATTTGCATCCTAATTCAGAGGTGTATACATTTAAATCCAAACTGAGAACTCCCTACCTGTCCAACCAACACCCGTCTGTCTGTCCCCTGAGAGGACTCAGAGCCTAAGGAGAGAGCATTTAGCGAGGTTTTCTATAGATAGATAAGACCCACTTCTAGTCTTTAGTCTATATGTAATGACAGGGTAGAGGTAATAGCCCAGTGATTGTGGGGATCCATAACCAGCCTACCAGGGTTGGCTTCCTCTTACAGCCTGTGAGATACGGTAGAGTTAGAGGGAGAGTAGAGGACAAGTGAGGGGCAGATAAGATAGAGGTGGAAGAGAGGGGAGCATTATGTGTTAGGTAGAGGCTGGGAGGCAGGTGGGCAATGAAGCAGCTGATGTTTATTCACTTGTCAAAATGCTACAGGCAAAGACATGCAAGGTGTGCCTTCTGGAGACTTCAGGGCAGAACAGAGATGGTTAGGGGTGTGTGTGTAGCTAAGGGGAGGAATTATGGTGTTAGTGTGGGGTGTGTTAGATATTTATTTACAGGCCAGGATTAGGGGGATGAGGCAGAGTAGAGACGTGACCTTGCAGCCAAGTTTTTCTTTTTACGAGACGCCTCACAATAATCCACACCCACGCCTGTGCCACCACCAAGGCCAGTCCTCTACTCTAGAGAGAGGCTGGTGGAGCGGGGGGAAGGGGGGGGGACTGAACGACAAGGGCTCAGATCTTATATATATCCATGCTATCTTCGGTAACCCCCTGCAAGTTCAAAATCTAACTGGAATAATAAGAATCACTAATATCATTTTGCAATGTAAGGCCCTGTCCTTGTTTCTCCTTCTGAAAGCAGGGTCATCTCAGCTTGGATAAGAACCTAAGCACCAGGATAGCTTTATACATTTATCCTATAATGTAATGCAATGTCTCTTCCTCCTCACTGAGGTTAATGCTTTATACATTTATCCTATAATGTAATGCAATTCCTCTTCCTCCTCACTGAGGTTAATGCTTTATACATTTATCCTATAATGTAATGCAATGCCTCTTCCTCCTCACTGAGGTTAATGCTTTATACATTTATCCTATAATGTAATGCAATGCCTCTTCCTCCTCACTGAGGTTAATGCTTTATACATTTATCCTATAATGCAATGCAATGCCTCTTCCTCCTCACTGAGGTTAAGGCTTTACACAGTTATCGTATAATGTAATGCAACGCCTCTTCCTCCTCGCTGAGGTTAAGGCTTTGGGGGTGTTGCCAACTTTCAGTACGCTGTCACCTTTGTTGTCTGGGGATCGGAGTTGAGGACAGGGGTTATAGTTAGAGCTGTCTACATACTGTACGTCCCTCCACAGTGCTCTGTTCAGGGCCTCTGTGCCACACGGCGGGGAGGAGAGGTATGGCTCAGCGCTAAAGACTGACACTAACTTAATCACTGATAATTGAGTCGGCTGCTGGGGAAGGTGCAACATTAAAAGGGGCAATCTGCAGTTGATGGATGGGGCTGGAGAAATGTAACCATTATGAAATTCATAGGCAGAGCTATGAATGCAAGGACTGACAAAATGTAAGCTTGAACTATGTTTTGAGGCTATATAGTATTTGTTTACACTTAGTTTACAAACAGTGGAGTAAAACAAGCTTAAATTTTGGGTTCTGATTGGGTATGACAGTAGATCAAAGCTCATGAGGCATTTCTAAGCTATATTCTTCAAGAATCAAATGGGTACTTACCATTCATACATTTAAAAAAAAAATGAATGCCGCAACTGCAGATTGCCCATTTAAAGGATAAAAATGGTAGGCAGGGCTGGCTCAGCCTGTCATTGGGTGTCTAATCACTGAGAAGACACACATCAGATCACTATCGGCTATTAGCTCAGAACCACTCAGGACCCTCAAAGGGGCTTTGATCAGTCGAGGGGCGAGGAGAGCGAACGGACGGACGGACGGACGGGGGGCAGGACACAGCCCACACACACACCGTCAGAGGAGCGAGGGACAGAGAGACAGACAAGATGAGTGTCCTTCCCTGTCATCAGGACCCTGAGGTGTCCAAGGAGATGACAGTGGGGCATATTCAAAGGGCTGTCTGCCTCCATAGCTGCCCCCAAGAAGCTTGGATCAATTATCCTGTAATTAGCTGCTTAAGTTCGGCTGCTGCCCCCTAAGTCAGGGTGCTACCCCCAAAGTCAGGGTGCTACCCCCAAAGCTAGTGGGGAATGTAACCCTATTTTCAATATCTACAACACCACATGCTCTTGCTCTCCCAGCAGCAGTTTTAGTGAGTGATGAGACAGGTAAAGTGACAGTGGGTTGTATAAAGCCTATAGCAGTGGGTTGTGTATAGCCTATAGATAGCTGGTGAGTGGATTTATGAAGATGGAGGGGTCTTGTAATAGAGTGTTGATGAATTGACCAGCCTCCACCCTTCCCTGACCATAGGGAGCATGTCTGGGAGAATGAGACTGGAGATCTGTCAAACTGTCTGGAGCTGACAGGGTTAAATATCAACTGATTAAACTACTGCTCTATCGAACGACAGAAGAAAGGAAAGGACACACTAGGAAAAAGCCCAATAGGAACAAGCAGAGAGAGGACAAGCTCTTCCCTCTTACTAAGAGTTTCTCCCACAAATGCTGACAACCTCACACTGCCAAATTAAAGGTTTTTGAGCACACACACAATGTCACATGCACACGTTTCTTTCTTGTGCCGCAACATCCACACACTTTGCTGTTGTGGCTCAGTGCATGGATGCCGTGAGATCAAAGATTTTACAGATTGCATAAGATGCTTTAGTGGTGGACTGCAGGGGTCTGACATCCCCTGCCATGGAGACAGAGCTATGGAGCAATGGAGGAGAATGAGCAATGGAGGAGATAGAGAAAGGAAGAGGGGGAAAAAGAATGAGAGCGAGAATTCAAATGAAAGGCTATCAAGCAAAAAGAGGTAGAGTATTTGTATACTGAACAGCAATACAAAGCAGAAATAATGAAAGATGAGAGATACATTGGCAATGTGTGAGAGAAGTAAGCACAGCATACATCATATACATTGAGCTTTTATTTCTGAAATGGGCTGAAGAATATAGATTTAAGTAGAAGTAAAAATGCCTCATTCAAAAATCACAATATCAAACAATTACTCTAATCAGAATTGGATCAGAGGCCAACATTAGAGTAATGTTATATCTAGGGATTTGCCAAATGGACATTTTTTCTTATTATTATTATATATATTAACGTTTAAACTGCCATGTTTGGCGGGGGGTTTCGTTTAACTTCTTTGGGACTGGGGGGCAGTATTGAGTAGCTTGGATGAATAAGGTGCCCAGAGTAAACAGCTAGAATATGCATATAATTAGTACATTTGGATAGAAAACACTGAAGTTTCTAAAACTGATAACAGAACTTCTCAGGCAAAAACCTGAGAAAACATCCAACCAGGAAGTGGGAAATCTGAGGTTTGTAGTTTTTCAAGTCATTGCCTATCCAATATACAGTATCTATGGGGTCATATTGCACGTCCTAAGGCTTCCACTAGATGCCAACAGTCTTTAGAACCTTGTTTCAGGCTTCTACTATGAAGGGGGAGCGAATAAGAGCTGTTTGAACCAGGGGTCTGGCAGAATGCCATGAGCTAAGTCACGAGCGTGGCCCGCGAGCTGTGTTCCCTTTCATTTCTAAAGACAAAGGAATTGTCCGGTTGGAATATCAATGAAGATTAATGATAAAAACATCCTAAAGATAGATTATATACATCGTTTGACATGCTTCTACGAACTGTAATGGAACTGTTTTGACTTTTCATCTGGCCTAAGTGCCTGCGCCTTGTGTATTTGGATTTATGAACTAAACACGCTAACAAGAAGGAGGTATTTGGACATAAATGATAGACTTTATCAAACAAAACAAACATTTATTGTGGAACTGGGATTCCTGGGAGTGTATTCCGATGAAGATCAAAGGTAAGTGAATATTTATTATGCTATTTCTGAGTTGTGACACCTCTCCTTGAGAGGCTGTGTTTTTTTTGTGGCTCAGCGCTGACCTAACATAATCGCATGGTGTGCTTTTACCATAAAGTCATTTTGTAATCTGACACAGTGGTTGCATTAAGGAGAAGTTTATCTATAATCGTATGGATTATATAATGTTTATGATGAGTATTTCTGTAATTTTATGTGGCTCTCTGCACTTTCCCCCGGATGTTTGTTTGAGATAGATGTCGACCGATTATGATTTTTCACCGCCGATACAGATACCGATTATTGGAGGACCAAAACGCCGATAACGATTAACCTCTTGCTCCTACCTGACACGCAGGCGTCCCATCTAGACATCTGGAAATGCAAATGCACTACGCTAAATGCTAATAGTACTAGTTAAAACTCAAACGTTCATTAAAATACACATGCAGGGTATTGAATTAAAGCTACACTCGTTGTGAATCCAGGCAACAAGTCAGATTTTTAAAATGCTTTTCGGCGAAAGCATGAGAAGCTATTATCTGATAGCATGTAACACCCCAAAAGACCCGCAGGGGACGTGAACAAAATAATTAGCATAGTCGTCGCTACACAAACCACACAAATAAAATATAAAACATTCATTACCTTTGACCATCTTTGTTGGCACTCCTAGATGTCCCATAATCACTATTGGGTCTTTTTTTCGATTAAATCGGTCCATATATAGCCTAGATATCGATCTATGAAGACTGTGTGATAAACGGGAAAAAATAACGTCTTATAACGTAACGTCATTTTTTTAAATTAAAAAAGTCTACGATAAACTTTCACAAAACACTTCGAAATACTTTTGTAATGCAACTTTAGGTATTAGTAAACGTTAATAAGCGATCAAATTGATCACGAGGCGAAGTATATTGTTTAGCTGTCCGTCTGGAAATAATGTAGGGGTAAATCTCAACCAAAATATCCGGTCTGAGACCGGAAGAACTGCGCTGCCTTGCGTCTGTTTGACCAAGAAACAAATAGTAGGCAATTGACAAGACTCTAGACAACGTGTGGAAGCTGTAGGTATTGCAACCTCAGCCCCATTAAATGTGGTTCACAATAAATGTTTAAGTTCCTTGCTCAGAACATGAGAACATATGAAAGCTGGTGGTTCCTTTTAACATGAGTCTTCAATATTCCCAGGTAAGAAGTTTTAAGTGGTAGTTATTATAGGAATTATAGGACTATTTCCCTCTATACCATTTGTATTTCATTAACCTTTGACTATTGGATATTCTTATAGGCACTTTAGTATTGCCAGTGTAACAGTATTGCTTCCGTCCCTCTCCTCACCCCTACCTGGGCTCGAACCAGGAACACATCGACAACAGCCATCCTCGAAGCATCGTTACCCATGCAAAGCAAGGGGAACAACCACTCCAAGTCTCAGAGCGAGTGACGTTTGAAACGCTATTAGCGTGCACCCCACTAACTAGCGAGCCATTTCACATCGCTTACACCAGCCTAATCTCGAGAGTTGATAGACTTGAAGTCATAAACAGCGTAATGCTTGAAGAACAACGAAGAGCTGCTGGCAAAACACACGAAAGTGCTGTTTGAATGAATGCTTACGAGCCTGCTGGTGCCTACCATCGCTCAGTCAGACCTCTCTATCAAATCATAGACTTAGTTATAACATAATAACACACAGAAATACGAGCCTTAGGTCATTGATATGGTTGAATCCGGAAACGATAATCTGGAAAACAAAACATTTATTCTTTCAGTGAAATACGGAACTGTTATGTATTTTATCTAACGGGTGGCATCCAAAGTCAAAATATTCCTGTTAAATTGTACAACCTTCAAAGTTGTCATAATTAAGTAAAATTCTGGCAAATTAGTTCGCAACGAGCCAGGCGGTCTAAACTGTCCCCGAGCTGACATGGCAGTTAACCGACCGTTCCTAGGCCGTCATTGTAAATAAGAATTTGTTCTTAACTGACTTGCCTAGTTAAACACAAGGTGTAAAAAAAAAAAAATCTAAAAAAATTGGTTTCCAGAAATACCCATTTCCGATTGTTATGAAAACTTGAAATCATCCATTCCGATTAATCAGTCGACCTCTAGTTTGAGACGATGCATTTCTGAACGTAACGCACCAATTTCTTTGGAAAATTGTATGTTTTTCTGTGGCTAGGCGCTGACCTAACATAATTTATCTTAATTATCTTTAAAAATGGTGTATAATACTTGTATGGTTGAGGAATTTTGTTTGTTTGTTGTTTTGAATTTGGCGCCCTGCAATTTCACTGGCTGTTGGCGAAGTGGGATGCTACCGTCCCCCCATATCCCAGAGAAGTTAAACAGATAAGAAAAAAAACGATCCACATTTATTGATAATGCAAATTAAAATGGTCCTATTACAGATGTATGACCGTTAGGGCCGGGCAATGAAGTTATATCAACCGCGACCCTTTACACACACAGAACGCAGTACAGTGACATGTCCATAATTGATCACTTTGACCATTTTTTTTTAAGTGTCGCATCAGCAGGGTATGTACCTTTTCAGACACTAAAATTCTGCTCCAGCATAGAACGTTCAATTGTTTCCCTGACAACAAACGTTGCTGATTGATGTGCTACTGTGTCATTTATGCAGTTTTTTATGCTAGGGGGAGCTAGAAGTGCTTTCTTTCTAAATGTCTTTGTTAGTTATCGCGATTTACGTACTTTAAAGTACTTTTTTTAGTCAGAGCACAGGCAGCAGGCATGCTAGGATTGAAAGTTCTGGTCGCCTAGTGATGGAAGGTAGTCCCGCTTCGGCATTTACAGACAAGTAAAACGGTGTTCATGTCTCCAGAGAAGGTTTCTTGTTGGCGTTTAGCCAACCCTAAAAGACAAACAAGCATGTCGTAACCGAGGCGCTTTCAAGGGGACACATCATTATATCTGAAAAGGGTAATCAATACAGGCTACACCAGTAGCCTACTGTAATTTCATATGAGACAGAAACACCCCTACCCACTAAGCAACTAAGAGAAGCCTACCCCATGCAAGACTGGCCCGAAGATACTGTATACCGCCAACACCAGTGCCATGAATAGCCTAAGCGAGGATATTCTACATGCAACAGACCAAAGACTGAACACACACTTGGGTCATTAGCGAAGAGAAAGAGCAGGCAGGCCAGCATGAGGGAGAGAGAGGAGGGGCAGGCAGAACCGTACTCGTCTTGGTAATCTGCATCTCGTAATGTCTTAATTGTCTTCCACCAAAGTAGCCTCAAGTTCACCTCTTCCTCTCCGAGTTTATATAAATTACACTACATTCTGTCGACATACGGGAGGAACGGTTCCTTCAGATCAAATGGTCACAAGACTGGAGAGTGAAGGACAGTGCCTGTGGCGCACCACACATCACCCACCTTAAATCTGAGCGGGTGGCGGTTCGCATTTTAAACTATTTAACCATAAACATAATGGTTTAAAACCTGGACATGTAATGTAATTTTATGAAGCATGTACCTTGTTTCAAAGTAGCCTAGCATAGCCAAAATACAACCATAGAAATGTTGAGGGAATTATTTTATGAACACTTAATACGCTATTGAAAACTACATAATTCTCATGTTCTACTGGTTTTCGAATCAACGTTATTTTATTGACCAACAGCATAATCCTAGTCATATTAGTAAGCCATGCTAGTTAATGCATCTTTAGATCTCCCCTTAAATTTTACATGAAACCACTGGTGCATGCGGTGCACTTTTGAGAGAAAAAAAATCCTGCTAATTTCGGGAACATTCGCGCATAGCCTACAGCCATGTATAAAAAAAACTATCAACATTTTAAGCTAAACGGTCTGATCTGTTGCATCAGCCTCAGTGGATTAAAAAAAAATGATGTGCAGTGGTTGGATGAATTTAATCAGTCCGTTTTAAAACATTTATCATCATCACAGGGACAACGGGACTCCCTTAATGTCGAGCCCTGTAGGGAAAAGTATTTTGATGTAATTGTAACGTTGAACTATTTTATAGGCTACCAAGGGTGGCTAACCATCCTCCAGGGGCAGTGTTGTATTTTGAGACGGGCTCGACAACGCAGAGAGTGTAACATACATTTTGGTCTGATTATCTATGGTAAAAAGAATATAGTAATGCATGGGTCCTTGATCATACAATGACGTGCAAATGGTAGTGGCATGACAAGCAAAAAGTTAATGTCTAGCCCTGCCGCTCCATATTCCCTTGACAAGATCTCCACAGCGATGTCAGCTCTGCCTCATGAATATTCATCCACTTCATTAACACACAAGTGGGGAAACAACATATTGCATGAGCCTGACATTATTTGGAGAGCTGGGAGGGAGAGAGAAGGAATCAAATACAGATGGGACAGATGCTAGAGAAAGAGGAGAGTCCACTAGTAGAGACAGACAACAAAATAACTCTTTACTGAACCTCAAGAGTACCAGAAAGTTGTCCTACATTATTCCACGATCCAGCAGCCCCCTTCCAAACCCAGATAAGGCTCTCTAAAAGCAGGAGCAAAGGCAAGGACATCAAGCTGGGAATTACATGCCATTTTACCTTGGAAATCTTCCAGGAACAAAGGCAACAAACAGCTGCAATTTCTCTGCTCATGTCTGGCTGCACACACAATGAACGGCTAAGTGCAGCGTGGAGGAAGCCACAGAGCAATCTGCTCTCATTCTACTGCCATTCAGCAACCTGGTGTTGTTTTTCCAACCTGCCCCCACAAATACACACACTCAATCACACAAGTGTACAAAAATGTATGTTTCCTGCACATAGGTTATGCAAACCCACTCCCACAGCAGAGAAACTCAAATCCACTTAGCCACAGACACACACTGACAAACCTACACACAAACAAGATTATTTTCTCTTTATGCTGTAATGCCAGTGAATCTCTTAAGAGGGACGGCCATGGGGGAAATCTCCATTCTCTAGTGATGTCCTCAGAGACCCAGTGAGACAGCACACGATATTTCCCAGCTAACTTCTTTGATAACTGAAAAAGTGGGCCGCTTTGGGGAAGCGTTAAGACAAAGTCAGTCGGCACCCAAAACCTTTGTCCGGCCTTGTCCCCAGCTTTTTAAGGGCTGCAGAACGAGGGCCTGAGACAAAAACACCCAACTATAATTGGAACACGACCCAGGAATCGATACTGCTGCTCGAGTAACGGTCCTCAGCCAGAGCCATTTCATATTATACCCTCCATACCTGTTTCTCTGACAACAAAAAAAAACTCAATTTCAGAATGGTATGAACTATCGATTTCACTACCACAATCCTCTTCCACCCCAACATCTCCCCCCATCTCACTCGCTCTCTCTATACCTCCGCCTCACCTACTATGTAACTCCTTTTCTCATTCCATCTTATCTAGATTTGTTCATCTTTTTATCGCCATCTTAGCACATAACACTCCTCACTCCACCTGCATTAAACCCGTTGCTTTCACTCCCAATTTAGGATAGTTTAGTATCTCCCTCTGTAAAGTCTCACTTATCTCTCTCCCTCCATCCCTGTCTGGGCATCTCTTTGAATCATTTCACCTTTGACCTTGAATTTGCACAGCGCTTAAACCCTGTCTCACCCAACCCTAGATGGGTGACTCATATCCCAAATACCAAACAGCCACATGGAAATTACCTTTGAATTCAATTGGCCTCGCATCACAACAGCAAGATGGTCAACTGCTGCTTTCCAAGCTCAAATGGCAGTAAATACCAGCACGATTAGATCTGACTTTGGGGCCACAGCCGCTTCTAAATCACTGCATTGTCATTGATATTCAGATAGCTTCTCGGGTTCAGCGGCAAGGCTACTCGGCCAGGGAGAAGTAGGCCTCAAGCCCCCAGACCAGGCTGGCCTCCAGCCCACACTCTCCACACCCAGCCAGCCAGACGCTCACGAAGCTAAACCGCCACCAGCACAGCAAGGCAACACATTTAAATACATCTAAATGGCAGATGGAATGAGCTGTGCCCGGTTTCTCGATACTGATGGAATTTACACTTACGAGTGTTTCAACAATGCATCTTTCCAATAACGGCCAAAGATGTAATACGCCTTTCCCAAAACACCACGCAGAGAGAATGGTTGCTAAGTGCGTTGTAGGAGCATGTGTCAATACTGATAGGCTGGAAAGAAAAGGCAGTGCTGCTTTTTCCATTAAAAATCTTGCCTTAACATTAGAATGATTTCACAATACTGACGACGGAACAGAACTTTTAAGTTACCACCTAAGGCTGCAAATATTGAGGTGTCTTATTTGTATTGCTTACCCAATAAAATGCACTAAGTCACCGATTTGGCACATCATTGCACATGTTAGGCTACACACCATGAAATATATTTAGTCAAATTAGAGAAATTAGCTAAATAGAACAATTGATTGAACATGAAATGTATTTTTTTGATTGAAAAAGGTCTTTAGCTTACTGTTTATATTTGAATGCGGATCTTGGTTTTCATTTGAGTAATCTTTTTAAACGAAGCTTGGAGTTAATTGCAAAGACATTGACACCTCTGTATTTGTATTTATCGGCAGTCACAGAGAGACCGATAAACCATTTGATTCTGTTTAGCGGAGATCTTCTGTGTTTAAATTACGTGGGAGGGCATCTAACGGCGCACTTAGCTGTTCTGTTCTGCGCACTTAGCTGTTCTGAGACAAGCATTGAATTCCAAGCATTTTCAAGTGTAACGTTAATAATGATGGTTCGCGGAAAAAGCTCGGATTTAACAAAGCTCCTACGAAGGCTCTAACGATGAACTTAGCCTTATGATGCTTTTGAGAAACCGGCCCTGGGTGTGTCTTTCACTTTAAAATGGAATGGAAGAGCGGCAGACTTGGTGTTCGTCTGGCTGAAAAATGGCCTGGCGTCTCTTTAAGGTGACTAAATACATCCACTTTGTCTGTGTCACTCCTGCTCCCATCTTGTTATTGGAATGCAGGAACGAGCAGAGGAAAACCATTAGATACCGCCACTGTCTGCATCAGTCACACAAAATACATTTCATCCCACACATCTGAAACAGCCAATAGCACAGGCAGGCGTTTGCGACCCCAATCCATATTTCAATTTCCAACCTCTCAGCAAACTAATTCAATACTTGTTGCATTCCCTCACAAGTAATCAGAATTGTGAGAAATGGGCTTCTTCTAAAGCTGCACCTGTAGTGTCACACTGACTCACACACATTTACTGGAGCTGCACACACACCCATTACCACCACTATCCACATATATATACTTAACACGGGTGGAAAGACACAGTTACACAACTAAACTGCCTGGATGCACACTCCGGTGCTCTTCTCCTCAGGCTCTGTGGCCATGTGGAAGCGGAGGCTGGAGGGTATTAGCGACAAATTTAGGAGCTTAAACAGCGACAGCTTTACGATGCCTGAGCGGCCTCTACCACTCCATTGCTGTCAGATTACATTAGCTTGCCCTCCGCTATGCACCTCGATTGGCTGTTATTCCTAGCAGTTACAGAAGCACCTCACGTAAATAAAACAAAGTGTTTTGTCCTATGGATGGTGAGGAGGGCCGGGGGATGTTGTGTAGAGTGCATCTCCGCTAAATCGAGTGCTGTCCAATTTAACATATAACATAGAATGGATGGAGTTGGCTGGGAAGTGATGGCTGGCTAGGGGTTTGCGTGCAGTGAAACGACTAGGTAGGCATTGCAGTACCGGTAACTTTTGAAGTGTTCCATCGCCAGTCATGGTCATTTAGGTTTTGTGCAACGGAAATGTCTTTTACCATTTTGGCCAAATCACTGACTACAGCCTGACTAACTACGGAACAATGGAACCCTGTGCCTGCTCTGAGGATCCTTTCCTGTCAATGCAGTCTGGAAGCACGTACAAAATGTGTCTCCATACAGAGAAAAATATTCCTGTTGACAACAGTTCTCTTACCATTATGAGATGGCTGTCTCTCAACACAGCCACACTGACTGTTGAGGCCAGCATGTCAAATCAAGGTAAGTACTCCAGTCAGGTAAGTACTTCACTCACACCAAAATTACTTTCCCAGTTAAACAGCTGCCAAGATGAAGTCTCTGCACTCAAACCACAACTAAACACCTGTCTTCAGAATTTCACAGGCCCCATTTTCCTCATCAATAGAGCCAAAACTCTCACTTACACTGAAATAGTGTAGGCCTATCAGTTTTGAGGTGTCTGTTGGAGCAGGTGTGTGGCCGGTGAATGAGTACATCTTGTGCAGCTTTTAGGACTGGGACTGTAGTGGGTGTCCCAGTAGTTATCTATGCTGTCTCAGAGCATACCTCACTAAACCACTCAGATGCTCAAATAAACTCCAACATTGCTCCCTCAGTTTCAACCTGCATGTGTTTACAATCTAGAAAAATGCTGAAGGACCACACAAGAATGATTGAGAATTCCCACAGCACTTCATGTACTAAAACTAATCTTGCGTCAACATTTTATTTGGTGAAATACCAGCGTGCCCCAAAACGCCCACTTAAAAAACATCTGCCACCTTAATTCTCTGTCTGTGCATGGTTAACCATACTGACAATTTCAGTTTGCTCATCTTTAGGCAATGCAGCAACCCCTCAGCCTGGCTCTTCACATTCTCTATGGAGCTCAGTTTCTGGCAAAATACAACTGTTCCGTTTCTGGCAAATGACACTGTGCGGCACAACTCATGCAAACAAATACGGGAGACAAGTGATGGTCACTATTTGGCAGGATACAGGCAGTTGTGGGATGGTGGCTTCGGAGCAAATTGTGGGTTCATAATGTGGCAACAACAAAAAAGAAGCTTTTACTTACGCACAGGGCCCCTTGAGAATTACTCATGTATTAATTTCTAGGAATAACCCACCTCTTTCCCGCACAGCAACTGCATAAAATGAATATTTCCTTCACAAATGGTCAAGCTAAAACCAGCTGTCAAACCATTGTCAGACAAGCGCGAGGCAACGTAGATTGGCTAGCTAACTAGCTCAGCTGGCTAACCAACTAGCTAGCAAGCTGGCTAAGTAGGAAACTACAACAAGTAGTTTGCTACATTTTAGCACGATTAGCTCATGTTTGGTAGACGATTTGTCAGGGTTTACTTCCAACGAGCTAGCTACCAGTCTGCTGGCTAGTTAGCTAGCTAACGTTAGCTCGCTAGCTGGTTAAGTGTAGCTTGCTATCTCGAACATCAACAGTCGAGATTGTTGAGAAGGTAAAATAGATAGATACAAGTTGGCTAAGTGCCTTACGTATTCCTGTCAGATACCAAACTCACACGTTCACTGGTGTTTGGTCTCAAAATGAAAGCGAGTACAAGCAAAGTTTAGAATATGTTCAAAGCAATGTTTCCTTTTGTTTTAAAACTCACCTTTTTTCAGTCTGTTCCACGACAGGATAGGATTTTTTTTGTTGTCAGCACTGGCACTCTACATCCGGGTTATGCCTGTGACGAAAGTATGCACGCCCATACCAAAACATTGCCATGCTTTGTTATTTTAGCTAAATACTTTATTAATGTATGTACATGTCTTATTAATACATTTATTAATGTAAATATAAGAGTCAAAAACCTCTGTTTATTCTTTTGGAGAATTAAATAAACACAATTCATTCTTCTCATAGCAAAACAAAAAACAATCAAGACAAGTTATTTTTATAATGTATTGTCTGTATTCCCCTCACTGTCGTTTGTAATGCTTGTATACTCTGTTGTAAACTCATTTGTATTTCTATACATTTTGAATTGGTTTACAATAAAGTATAAATTATATACAGTATATAATTGCCATGCTGTGATAGCACTGTTAGTATGTGAAAAATCCTGATGATACAGTCTTCTTCTTCTTCTTCAATAAAATTACATAACAATAACAAGGCTGTATACACGGGGTACCGGTCCCGAGTCAATATGCTGGGATACAAGTTAGTCGAGGTCATTTGTTCATGTAGGTAGGGGTAAAGTGACTATGCATAGATAATAAACAGTGAAGTAGCAGCAGTGTAAAAACAGTGTAAATAGTCAGGTGAGCCATTTTATTAATTGTTCAGCAGTCTTATGACATGGGGTAGAAGCTGTTAAGAAACCTTTTGGACCTAGACATGGTGCTCCGGTATCACTTGTTGTGCGGTAGCAGAGAGAACAGTCTATGACTTGGGTGACTGGAGTCTTTGACAATTTTTTGGGCCTTCCTCTGACACCACCAAGTATATAGCTCCTGGATGGCAGGAATCTTGGACCCAGTGATGTATTGGGCCGTATGCACTGCCCTCTCTAACACCTTACGGTCAGATTCCGAGCAGTTGCCATATCAAGAGGTGATACAACCGGTCCGGATGCTCTCGGTGGTGCAGTTGTAGAACTTTTTGAGGATCTGGGGACAAATGCCAAATCTGTTCAGTCTCCGAAGGGAGAAAAGGTGTTGTCGTGCCCTCTTCGCGACTGTCTTGGTGTGTTTGGACCATGATAGTTTGTTGGTGATGTGGACACCAAGGAACTTGAAATTCTCTCCACGACAGCCCCATCATTGTTAATGGGGGCCTGTTCAGCCATCCTTTTCCTGTAGTCCACGATCATCTCCTTTGTCTTGCTCACATTGAGGGAGAGGTTGTTGTCCTGGCACCACACTGCCAGGTATCTGACCTCCTCCCTATAGGCTGTCTCATCCTTGTCGGTGATCAGGCCCACCACTGTTGTGTCGTCAGCAAACTTAATGATGGTGTAGGAGTCGTGCTTAGCCACGCAGTCGTGGGTGAACATGGAGTACAGGAGGGGACTTAGCACGCACCCCTGAGGGGCCCCCGTATGGAGGATCAGTGGGGCAGATATGTTGTTGCCTATCATTTACCACCTGGAAGCGACCAGTCAGGAAGTCCAGGATCCGAATTGGAGTGGGTCTAGGGTTTCTGGCATGATGGTTTTGATGTGAACCATGACCACCCTACAAAATAAGTTACAAACAATGCAAAAAAAAAAAACAAATAGCACAGTTGGTTAGGAGCCCGTAAAACGGCAGCCATCCCCTCCGGCACCATTATAAGAACATTGTAAGAACCTGCAACAATTTCAAAGATTTTACTGAGTTACAGTTCATATAAGGAAATCAATCAATTGAAATGCTTTCATTTGGCCCTAATTTATGGGTTTCACATGAATGGGAATACAGATATGCATCTGTTGGTCACACCATTTGCCTCATGCAACGCAGCACATCTCCTTCGCATAGAGTTTATCAGCCTGTTGATTGTGGCCTGTGAAATGTTGTCCCAATCCTCTTCAGTGGCTGTGTGAAGTTGCTGGATATTTGTGGGAACTGTAACAAGCTGTCATACATGTCGATCCAGAGCATCCTAAACATGCTCAATGGGTGACATGTCTGGTGAATATGCAGGCCATGGAAGAACTGGGACATTTTCAGCTTCCAGGAATTGTTTTCAGATAATTGCGACATGGGACCGTGTATTATCATGCTGAAACAATATGTTATGGCGTCAGATAAATGGCACGACAATGGGCCTCAGGATCTCCTCACGTTATCTCTTTGCATTGAAATTGCCATTGATAAATTGTGATTGTGTTCGTTGGCCATAGCTTATGCCTGCCCACACCATAATCCCACCGCCACCGCGGGGCACTCTGTTCACAATGTTGACATCAGTAAACCGCTCGCCCACACGTGCCATACACCATGACTGCCATCTGCCTGGTACAGTTAAAACTAGGATTCATCCGTGAAGAGCACACTTCTCCTATGTGCCAGTGGCCATCGAAGGTGAGCATTTGCCCTGTTGAGGATGATGAGCACGCAGATGAGCTTCCCTGAGACAGTTTATGAAAGTTTGTGCAGAAATTCTTCGATTGTGCAAACCGACAGTTTCATCAGCTGTACGGGTGGCTCGTCTCAGACGATCCCGCAGGTGAAAAAGCCGGATGTGGAGGTCCTGGGCTGGCGTGGTTACACGTGGTCTACGGTTGTGAGGCCGGTTAGACACACTGTCAAATTGACATTGGAGGAGGCTTATGAACATTAAATTCTCTGGCAGCAGCTCTGGTGGACATTCCCACAATTAGCATACCAATTGCACACTCCCTCAAATCTTGAGACATCTGTGGCATTGTGTTTTGTGACAAAACTGCACATTTTAGAGTGGCCTTTAATTGTCCCAAGCACAAGGTGCACCGTTTAATGACCATGCTGTTTAATCAGCTTCTTGATATGCCACACCAATCAATGGGTTATCTTGACAAAGAAATGCTCACTAACAGGGATGTAAAAACAACATTTGAGAGAAATAAGCTTTTTATGCATATGGAAGATTTCTGGGATCTTTTCATTTTAGCTCATGAAACATGGGACCAACACTTTCATGTTGCATTTATATTTCTGTTAGGTATAAAATAAAATAATCAAATAAATCCCTACTAACTTCTAGCACATGCTCCCCCCAAAATCCCTCCCAGGCCCCTCAATCCCATTAAACTTAATCTATATCATTCTGAAACAATCCACCTTTAGGATTATTCAGCATGTCAGCAACCTTTTCCACAGTAACATTTGTTACTTCCAATAACTATTTTGCCATTTCCACAATAACCTTCAACCTGGCATGGTCTTGAAACCATGCCAGGACCAGCAGAAGCATCAGCCCCGAAAGGAAATCCACTTACTACAGGAGTTCGCACTGTAGTTCCACCAATCTGCATATGATACATCATGACTGATTCTATATCTCTGAGCCTCTCTAGCCTCTCTTTTAATCGGATAGGGTGTAAATAAGGCCCTGTGTTCTCATCAAACACCATCACAACTTCCCTCCGAGACATTTTTACTATTACTTCCTACCTTACGGTGTCTTTATGCTTTCCATACTAGACGCTCCACTGCTTTCAGTATCATGATCTCTCTTCTTCCTATGTCTTTCCACTACAGACCATTCAAATCCTTGACCCTCATCCTTCCACTCCATATCATCAGAACTGTCACCCATAAAGATCGCATTCCAGCACAGCTGTTGCTTCCCCAACCTTTTCTCCATTTCCTCCACTTTGTCCGCACTACTCGCCATGGGGCAGCAAGGTAGCCTAGTGGTTAGAGTGTTGGGCAAGTGAACGAAAGGTTGCAATTTCGAATCCCTGAGTTGACAAGGTAAAAATCTGTAGGTCTGCCACTGAACAAGGCAGTTAACCCACTGTTCCTAGGCCATCATTGAAAATAAGAATTTGTTCTTAACTGATTTGCCTAGTTAAATAAAAACATTTGATCTCATTTCAGGGCCATGTTAATTACTAAAATGTTGTAGATAGAAATACCACAAATAGAGTTCATGTGATTCCTTATTCTAGATGTCAGAGAGGCATGTTTGTTCTATCTCAACGTTCCAAAACATTGTGGCCCTGGTGAAAACTGTTGAAGCAGAAAGTGACAATGTCACAGTGTTGAAATGAAAGATGTGATTTTCACAGACAGATTGTGTAATTTTTGTGGACTTTAATCTTCCATCTTCCAATTCATCTTGAACTGAAGTTCTTAGATTCTATTTCTGTGATCTTCTTTCAAGCAGTTTTCTACCGGGATATATAGTTTTGAAGGCAGAAGTTGTTTATAGAAATATAGTAAAGAAATGTAAAATATTTGTCAAGAAGAAGAAAGATAACTTTAAACGTTTATTGAACTCTTACTAAAATTAAAAAATGCATTGGCACCGGCATCTGGATGTTGGCTTGAACATTCGTGATGTTCTCGAAACAGTGGATGTGTTTGCACTTTCCCACTCATAGCAAGGGGAACAGCCTTGACAGGAATACAATTACATATTTCACTTGTGATTTTTAATAACAAACAGAACACACATGTTCATGAGTTATGCACAATCCTTGTTGTTCCAAGCCAATAGAATGCAGTCACCACATAGTAGTGTATTACCCTGTGACCGTGTCTGCTCAGTCTGCAGGGTTGGCACCATGTTCTCCAGTAGCTCCACTCTGATGGACTTTAATGCAATTATAAATAAATAAGCATGTGGTGGGGAAGAAGACGGGGCCCTTTGGGGACAAGCTGAGAGAAAATAGTGGAAGTTTAATTAAAGCTGCAAAACCATACTCCTACTCACACACACACACACACACACAAAGGCACACACACTTAGTGAAACACAAAGAAACACATACTGGGGAAAAATCGTTGTGTGTGTGTGCATGTGTGTGCTCATGGATGGGCTTTCATTATGTGTAGCATCTGGAGAATATCCTCTCATGTGGCCACACTTATCACTTCATTGGTTTTGATAATGTAATCATTGTCATTAGAAAGAAAGGAATTAGATTACCTGAATGATTACCTGAATGTGAAAGCAAAAAAGTGAAGGCAAGATTTCCAGGAGGCAGGTCAAGTGGTGGTACAGTCAGTGTGCTTCAGTTGTGCACTCCTATCCCCACACCATAAAGAGGCAGCACATTGTCTTTTTTTTGCTCATGTTTTTTTCTGGTGAATGATTGAACTACCAGTCTCCCTGTAATTACCTGAGGGGTGTCAGGCGTGCAAATGTGCTGCCAGTGAAATGTTGATGAGGGAGTATTGAATTTGCACTTTAATTAGAGTGCTTATAGAGTGTGGATTACACGTAGCACTCCAGGTTCACCGCTCTCACTCAATTACTACACCAACCACACCATGGGAGGAGGGACAGAGGGAGGGGGAACGGGAGGGTTAGGGTTAGGGTTGGGAGAGAGAAGGTACAGGAGGAAATGAGGAAGGTTGGATGTGACAGGATGAGGGGCTGAGGTGCAGTTTAGGTCATTTAGTGGACTGTACTGAGGACATGTGAGGAGAGTGAGAATAAGTAATAGATGTTGTAGGCAAAATGAAGACCCTTAGAAATTAAGAGAATTATGAAACATTGAGCAGAGAGGAAAGTTGAATACATTCCCAGTGCACTTCTGTACGTTTTATTAAAAGCAAGTGGATACCGGGCCTCCCGGGTCGGCGCAGTGGTCTAGGGCACTGCATCGCAGCGCTAGCTGTGCCACCAGAGACCCTGGGTTTGCGCCCAGGCTCTGTCGCAGCCAGCCGCGACCGGGAGGTCTGTGGGGCGGGCCTAGCGTCGTCCGGGTTAGGGAGGGTTTGGCCGGTAGGGATATCCTTGTCTCATCGCGCACCAGCGACTCATGTGGCAGGCCGGGCGCGCAGTGCACACTAACCAGGTTGCCAGGTGCACAGTGTTTCCTCTGACACATTGGTGCGGCTGGCTTCTGGGTTGGATGAGCGCAGTGTTAAGAAGCAGTGCGGCTGGGTTGGGTTGTGTTTCGGAGGACGCATGGCTTTCGACCTTCGTCTCTCCCGAGCCCTTACGGGAGTTGTAGCGATGAGACAAGACAGTAACTACTAACAATTGGATACCATGAAAAAGGGGGTAAAAAAATAATAATTTAAAAAGCAAGTGGATACCAACCACTCAGTCCAACAATGTATTTTTGTCTGTTGAAGTGTTTATCTCCCCATTTTCCATTTATGTGCTGTTTATTAACATATTTATCCTTGAAGTTGAAGAGTCTAGACTGAGGAGTCAGTAAAAAAGGAGAGCAAACAACAACATCAACCACAACAATGCGCCGGAGTCCCTGGGTAAATTCACAAATGGATTTATTGAGCCAATGAGTGAATATCTCTGGCCATTTAGAGTGGATTTGTCTGTTAGGCAGCGATAAACGACAGCTTGCCTTTCTTCGGATTAGCTCCTCAGTTCTGAAAACGAGATCGTTGAAGGACGTGCTTATAGAGTAAACAAGGCAATGGCAAAAAGGAAAAATAAATGAATTTGATTGCTTGGCTGCACTTTAAAAGACAATAGATAATATGTATAATATAATAATATGTATAATTAATTGTTACAGGTCATTATGGCGGGCTTTTACTGCTTAATTACTGTTTGTGTTGTTTACACAATCAAGACAGACTCAGATGAAAACATTTCAAAGGGATAACTTGAACAGGGGCATTACAGTGGCAAAAATCTATTCAGTCAAACTTATATCACAATATATCATAATTCATGAAAAACATTTTTTTTTTAAATATCCCTACACAAAATGTGTGAACCATCACAGAGGAATGACTTGATGCATATTAGCCTCCTGTACTAATTTAGAAAGTAATAGTCCCACAATGATATGTCCATTGTCCACATGCTTTGCATAATAATAATTAGAACGGAATTTGAGACCACAGATCAGATCTCTCTCTCTCTCTCTCTCTCTCTCTCTCGTCAACATAGAGGGTGTGTAGTCTTCCCACAGGCCCTGAAGGAATCTCTCCCACCGCACTCACATAATCACTTCAGACCCGGCTGCTTAGGCCAACATATCCACCGAGACTCACAAGCCCCTCGCTGCAGACCATGTCAGACCGCTGAGTGAAAAGAATCAACTGTAAAGACAGAAACAAAAAACTACAAGTCAGACTCTGTCAATTAGATGCTTACTGTCACATGGTATTCTACTTTATTTCACTGTGGTTTGTATGGAAATGAATGCTGGACTTTAGGCCTACACTCAATGGATAATGCAGGCTGTAAGACTAAATATTCAGTGTGTGTTTGCTTGATCAGGCTTGTATCCTTGACTTCCCTGCCAAGGAAATGAAAATATGCAGAGAAAAAGCTCACAATGCCCAATCCACCGACTAAATGGGCTAAAACTCCCTTCAACGATATTAAAGGAGAGGGCTTTAATGGTGTGTTTAATGATTCCTTACTCTGGCAAATGGACTTTTTCAAAATCCCAACGCCGTTAGAAAGGGACTCTTTCTCCTCCAATTAGAGACAGTTCCACTATTCCAAACGGAGGTAGTTTTCTTTATTGTAAAGAAGAAATCAGTGCTGTTTGAGCTTGCTACCTCTCTTATGACGAGCTTGAAATGCACACTCAATCAGTCAGCACGGGTGGAAAGGAGTCCTGCAATGAAATGATTCAGTTGAAAAGATAGTTTGAACATTTCCAGAAAGGCCTCTTGAGGGCTGAGAGCATAACAAGATAGTTTGTGTGCTCTGAGACATTAGCATACATTTGTGGGAACCAGATTCTCAGTTTGCCCAAGATGGGAAGGGGATATTTTCTATATCCAACCAATATAATGCTTCCAAGATAGATGTCCTATTTGCTATTTCAGTTTTCTCCCCACATTGCTTGTCAAAGGAGCCAATTACTAATATCTTAATTAGCTACTAGGAGATGAAAAGTGAGGGAGAAATATTTGAAGTGGAAGCTGCTTGGACACAGTTAGGCTGTAGCCAGCACTATGCAATTGGAATGATAATTGCATCATAAAGCCAGGGAATAAAAACATTCTGCTATGATGGACTTCTCAGCGAGGTGAATCTCAGGGCCCTGTGCCATATACTGTACCTACACTGCTGCACTTCCAACTAAGACATTCTGGCACACAAGTCATGTTCTTCACACTGTTTAGCCCATACTGTATGTCTGCTCACTGCAGTAGATACCAATCAGCTCAGTATGGGTTTGTACTTGTCTTTATCAATCTGTTTTCCTGACATTGAAAGGGCGTGACGACTCCAAGCCGCAGGTCAATGCACTTTTTCTTCACTTCCATCCCCAAATTAGGCCATTAGTGCAGCGCAGTGCTTATAGAGAAACAAAAACTGCTGTGGCCTTTAAAGATGCCATCAACTTTTTATTAAGTCTCATTAAGGCACTATGAAGTGATACAGAGTAAAGCCCATCCTATCTCAGTTGTGTGTTCAGAGATTCTGAGACGCAGAGAATCGTGTGTTCTCATTTCAGTGTCGTAGAGAAGAGCTGAAACAGAAACATCTAACATCTCTGTCATCAGTGTCTTAGTAATACCTTATCATCTCCCAAAGCAAGACTGACTTTTCTTATTACCACTCCCTCTTCACTTCAGCCATCAATCACATTGTTGATTTGTCCAGAGAGAGAGAGAGAGAAAGAGATCAGAAATGCATGACCTGGATTTGGATAGCTTCAGACGTTTACTCCTCAGAGGCACAAATGGCCTTTGAATCCTTTGAATCCCAGTCTGTAGAGGAGTTATCCAGGTTCAAGGTGTTATTGGAAAACCTTCATAGACCTCACACTGGGACAGGTCACACTGACCTCAAATCTTCATAGTCTGAACTAGCAGGACCTGGGTTGACCCATCATCACACATGTTACTGACAAATAGAGGGTTGGAAGGTTGGCAGGTAGCCTAACGGGTTTGACCGTTGGGCCAGAGGTCGCAGGTTCGATTACCTGAGCTGACAAGTTGAAAAACCTGTTGATGTGCTCTTGAGCAAGGCATTTTACCCAATTTGCTCCAAGTGCACCCTACTACTATGGCTGACCCTGTAAAAAGGGGGGGGGGGTGACATACTCCTAGGGCCATTCTCACATGGCATCACCAGATCAAACTGTGTCCTACCTCCTCAAATCAACTGACAGACTGGGAATGGCTTAAGTATTCTTTGTACAGCACATAATTCATATAGATGACACATATTCTCAGGCAGTGGTATATTAAAAACATGAAAGTATCACATTATTATATAAACGCTTGGCCCAAGAACCAATAATAAATATAATTGTATCCGTTCAGGCATTCAGAGAGAGAGCTTCTTTTCATCCTGAAACAACCTTCAGCTCCAATAGTCAAAAACCTGCAGACCCGTCTAGGACATCAGTTTCAACCAATCGTGGGAATGCAGGAGAGAGAAGGTAATTGGGTTAGCCACTTAAAAGCAGCGCACCAGAAACTCTATGATTGGAAAAGTAATGGAGACAGACGTTTGTCTGTAAGCTTCGGCTGTTTGGTTAATTACAGATCTATGAACAACATTGGCACTCATTTACATACAGTATGCAAATTCAGAGCAGACCAGCAGAGCTGTTTCTGTCACTGGAGGCATTTGTCTGGAGGAGAGAGAGAACGAGAGAAGAAAAGAGGGAAGAGAGGAGAAGAAACATGACATAGGTGGAAATGTTGAGAAAAATGGACAGATAGCAAGAAGAGATAGAGAGAAAGAGTCCTAACAGAGAGCCCGGCAGAGGAGACGAGATATTGAGATTCTCTGCAGTCTAACTGAAGTGTTGAGGAAGCAGTGGGAGGGGTAGGGCTTTGTCAACACAAGCCAGTTATACACACAGTCAATGAATCAAGTGGGAATGACTTCACCTGAACACACACACCAATTATCTGAGTTCTAAATATGACAAGACAAGACAACCACACTGGTAAACACAGTACAGGGAGGACAACCATATTGTCTATGCAGTTATGCTGAGACTCTCAGTTTTGGAACATCATATGAGTGTTTGTACTCAAACAATTCCACATTCCATATGATGACAGTTACAAGTTTCCTTTAGGTGGACTTCCCTAGTAAGTTCAAGGGGGCTCCCGCTGTCACTGTGATGCTCAGGTGTGCACAGATGTTGCTTTGCATGAATCTGTGATCTGCTAGTGTTTGTAGCATTGCATGTTACTAATTCATTTAGACAGCGGGGGGACACGGGGAGCGGGTCCCTGGGGCTTTCTCTGCTTTACACACTGTATGCCACAAGCTGTCTGGTAGAGGGTAGGGGACAGGGTGCTGGTTGTGGTGGGCTGGTTGGGGGCCTTGAAACTGAACAGCTAGCAAACAAGTCATGTGTCTGCTGCTCTAATGAGTCACATGTCACTGCTCCATTGACGTCAGTGAACAGCGAGAGGCGTCCCACTCGGGGAGGCCTTTGCAGACAAATACTCTCTCTCTCTCTGCCTCTTTCACTTTCTCTCCATCTCTCATTCCATCTGACTCTCTCTCTCTCTCTGCCTCTTTCCCTCTCACACAAACACCACTGAGTTTACACACTAATATCAATAAACTCCATGTCCCAAGTTGATGTCTTCCTCCTGACTGAAGCCTCCTCCCTCCTCCTGCTGATTTCCCAACCAGACTGCCCTAATTCACACAGTCTCCTGAGGAGCCATGAAAGTGCTACCTGTTTTGTCTGTGTTCTCTTCCCAGCTTTCCCCTCTCCTCCTCCCTCAACTGTACTGCTGAGGAGGCCTGCCTGTGGATGCTGCTGGCGCTGGAGCTACAGTCCAGTAATTAATCTCTTCAGAGGACGAGTGAGATTCCAGATGGTCCGTCTCTGATGGTGTGTGTGTGTGTGTGTGTGTGTGTGTGTGTGTGTGTGTGTGTGTGTGTGTGTGTGTGTGTGTGTGTGTGTGTGTGTGTGTGTGTGTGTGTGTGTGTGTGTGTGTGTGTGTGTGTGTGTGTGTGTGTGTGTGTGTGTGTGTGTGTGTGTGTGTGTGTGTGTGTGTGTGTGTTGTTTCATTGGATTATTAACTTCTGTTTAATGACCTCGCTCAATTTTTCCTAATCCACTCCCACATTGGAGCCATATGTGTGCCTACCTTGCATAAAAAAACACCCACGAGTCAACCCAACAACGGCACAGAGAGTAGAGTAAGGTTTGGAAGGAAGGGTTTCCGTAATCATCTGCTCTCAATCTCTTTTTGCCACTTCTCTGAGATTCGATATTGCGTGTGAGAAATTTCAGCACCATGGACAGCTCTGTCCCCTATTTCATAGGCCCAATTACATAGCGAATGGAATTTAAACTGCGATGGAATAAATAATAAATAACCTGCTCTTTATGTCCCATTTTGTGTCTGTATGTTGATAGATGTCAGGGTTATTATGAGCAACTTGCAACAGAGGAATGTGGGTCTGTTGAACGCTCACAACCACACACTCCCGACGCGCCGAGTCTTCGCAAAATCAATAATCCAATATGTTCAGTCAGAGATAAAGGATGATCAGAAGATAGGTGCATCGGCCCCGAGAGAAGCTTCCATCACGCGGGGCTTGCACATTACAGGAGAGGAACAGAAGGTGAGCCTGCCAAATAGATTCTCGCGGGAGTGTCAATCACATGCACAGTAATGATAACACGGGAGACAAATGAAGGCAATAACTTGCAATGGGATTAGACTTCCTATGAAAGTGCGGATATGGGCGATTTGGGGCATTTGTCTCCACTGTATTGTGCAAATATGGCAACAATACAGTAGGCTCATATGGTTAACGAGCCAGGTGCTTTAAACATCAGGAATAGACCTACAATTATTAGCATGGTCCAGAGCAGAAGTCCTGCATCAGCTGTTACTCAACTCAGGTAAAACACACAGGGAGATGTTCATTGAAAATAAGTGATGTCACTTATGTAGACAGATTTCTAACAGAAAACACAAGAAAAGCATATGCTATGCTACTATTTAGCACTCGCTCCCATTTGCTGCTTAGCCTATTAGCCTTTTCACACCACTCAGCCAAACCAAGCTGAGCCAAGCTGTACTAGGCTAGCCTGGTTGGTTGCACATCCACCATATTCTTTTCAGTTGGCTAAACTTAAGACCAGACTTCTTTGATATGTGGCCCAATATCCTCACGCAAAGAGATGATGAAATGGGGTTTTAGTTGGATGGTTGTTCTTCTGTGTGGGCAGGGGGGAAGCATGCAGATAAAAGCACCTGGGTGGCTGAAATAGCTTTATAAAATGACTGTAGGAAGATGCATCACAGCAGGCCCAGAGCAGAAAGTCAAAGACGTTAGAGCAAACCAAGGTAGAAAATGAAAATGTTTCACCTCACTCACATACCAAACCACCCATGTGTCAATAGGACAGGGAGGATAGGCAAATATTTGTCACTGTAAGAGAGGTCAATGAGTTTAGAAAATAGGTATAAGCACCTTTCAGCATAAGCATATGTTTTAAATGATTTTATGAGGATGACCATCACATCATAGGCATTTGTAAACAAATAATGTCATGTTGGGCCATTGAATAAATGCTCTGCTGCACATCTATTAATCTTCTTGCAATTGATAGCCTGCAGGTTTCACAAAGCGCTGAGTTTAGTGCCCCAGCAGGGACACAATCAGTGCCAGGTCTGTCTGGGGGAATAGAGGCCCTAAGAAATCAGACGCCAAATTCGCACCATGTCACAATGTGTCGCTTAATGGACTACGTGACTGTGGATGCTATTGCTGAGGATATTTGCAGGGACAAATGATTTCGTGGCCCCCGTGTGGCGTCTGACCCTGAACAGCAGTCTACGCACAGTGGTTTGGATGTAGGCCTAAGTTATATCCCTGTCTCTCATCAAAGTACTGCCAGCATGAATATTATATTGTGATAATCTCAACTCTGCCTCATGCACGTACGCATTTGTCAGGAAGGAAAAACTGATATGAAAGTCGAGACAAATAGTTTAGTTAATTTATTTGTTTTACATTTTCATATCATCGCCTCGAGGCTCCAGCTATAATGACCAGCATAGCTCCTGATGAGTTTTCACTTTAGCTGTGCATAACGTTTTGGTTTTAACTATGCTAGAAGTCTCCAGGTCTCATAACATTTTTGCTTTGACTATATGATTCAGTTTTCAATAAGTAACATCAACCTTGTGGACAAATTAAATCTGCTATATTATGGAGTTACACATCCATAATATTGAATGTCCAATGTGTTATGGGGACCGAGGTAGCATACATACTAAAAACTACAGCAAGCTGAATTGTCTGTAGCTGTTGAGGTTGAGTTCATTGGCTACATACAGCCTAATCAGGTCTGGCTGATTGTCTGTTTTGTAAATTCCTCTCTAGCCTGTATCAATTTGCAACTAAATGGGATCGGTCCACCAGAGATGTATCAGAATTAGTCATGTTTTTTTCTCTCTCTCAGTCAAACACATCTGAGGTCATAGGTTCATTTCTGCAGTAGGCTGTAAGACAGGGGAAGGACAGAATGTGAATAGTGAATCCCAATGTGAAAACCTTGTGGTACTATTTAGAAGCACTTGAGCTCAGAATACAAAAACCAGTCCCACTGTCCCAGCAGTATTTGGGACCTTCACATAATTAATAAACAGTGGCTGGCATGTAGAAGAGGTAACACCGCCCCCTAGGGCCAGCGTCATATATTGCACACACTCATATTCTCACAGTAGCAAGAGCACTTCCCCTCTGACCTGGTGCTTTCTACAGATACTTTTACTCCAAATGTAGAAATTGTAGGTTATCACAAATAGCCACCAAAAATAATAACATCCTGGGTGAAGACACTTTGAGCTTTAACAGAATGAGGCAAAGTGGGAAGGAGAACTAGAGGAGATGAGGAGGAAGGAAAGTCAGATGCTGGGAGTGCTGGCAGCTGGTGGGGGTGGGCACGCCTGTCTGTGGCTCTCTCTGTCTCCCTCTGCTCTGCTGTGACTGTGGAGAAGGTGACAGATGGAGTCCGAAGGTTCTGCTCCAGTCCCAGCGCTGCTCTACCATTCTGACTGCTCAGGATGAGGGCCAGCAGCCAGGGGAACATGGTGGCCATGCCAAACCCCGGGGGTCAAACGCTTACAGAGAGGGGTCGCCCTGCCTAGTCCTCACCTCTGCTGCCAAACACACACACACTCTACTGCCTCCATGTGGAGGAAATAACAACAAATCAATTATTTTGTCAAAGCAATCTGTGAATTCAAATCACATATTATTTGTCACATGTATCATAGACAACAAGTGTACACTACCAGTGAAATGCTTACTGAAGGGCCTCCCGTGTGGTGCAGTAGTCTAGGGCACTGCATCGCAGTGCTAGCTGTGCCACCAGAGACTCTGGGTTCGTGCCCAGGCTCTGTCGCAGCCGGCTGTTTACTCAACATACTGTATAATAAATGCAATACAAAACAGAGCCCACAAAACCGGACCTTCCTACATAGAAACAATCACTCACAAACAAACATGGGGGAACAGAGGGTTAAACAATGAACAGGTAATTGGCGGATTGAAACCAGGTGTGTAAGACAAAGACAAAACAAATGGAAAATCAAAAATGGATCAGATATGGCTAGAAGGTCGGTGACGTCGACCGCCAAATGCCGCCCGAACAAGGAGAGGGACCGACTTCGGCGGAAGTCGTGACAATATCTTCGGAGGCCTATGCTTTTCACCCAAACTCACAGAGTGTGTATGAATGTACATTCATTTTCATCAGCGGTCATGTTGATAGTTACAGTAACATACCCAGCAATCCACTGCAATAAGGCAATTGAACATTTCTGTCTGTGGTCCACTATGACTTCTTTGTACGCGTGGCTTGTGTGCACTGTGTGACAACATGATGAGAAGCCAGTCCTGACTCAGGAGGAACAGCATAGTGGGGTTCACTGGATTGTGTCAAAGCCCCAAGGCTGTGAAGTTGATGAGAATAACTGTGTGATCTCTGTGCCACTGCTCATGTGGCAAATCAATGGAGAAGATCTCTACAGCCATACAGAGTGGAGTGTTATAAGACATAAACAAGCCAATGTTGCTTGATCTACTGGTCTTCCTATTAGCCTCATGCTCATTTGTTTGTGCCCATGCCCTGGACACTAATTACTGGTACCAAGATAGCAATGTGGCATTATAGATAACAATCCAAAAACTGGAAACTGTTTCCCTTGCAGAAGGAGAGACAAGCTACACATGTTTCTAAATGTGTTTATTTTTTACTCTAGGGCTTCCTTAGACCTACATCTGTCTCACTCCCCGTCAGAAGACATTTTGGTTCAGTCCTGTTCCAGTTTCTCCTGGAGTCTGCCTCAGTTGTGTGGGTGTCCGTGTTCATTAGCTACAGATCTGAATTATGAGTAAGGCCCCTTTTGTTATAGTCTTACAGCAGCAAAACTCTTGTTTCTCCTCACAGCAGTCCTTACATCTCCTTACATCTCCTTACATCTCCTTACATCTCCTCACAGCAGTCCTTACATCTCCTGACATCTCCTTACATCTCCTCACAGCAGTCCTTACATCTCCTCACAGCAGTCCTTACATCTCCTTACATCTCCTTACATCTCCTTACATCTCCTCACAGCAGTCCTTACATCTCCTGACATCTCCTTACATCTCCTCACAGCAGTCCTTACATCTCCTCACAGCAGTCCTTACATCTCCTGACATCTCCTTACATCTCCTCACAGCAGTGCTTACATCTCCTCACAGCAGTCCTTACATGTCCTGACATCTCCTTACATCTCCTCACAGCAGTCCTTACATCTCCTCACAGCAGTCCTTACATCTCCTTACATTTCCTCACAGCAGTCCTTACATCTCCTCACAGCAGTCCTTACATCTCCTTACATCTCCTCACAGCAGTCCTTACATCTCCTCACAGCAGTCCTTACATCTCCTTTACATCTCCTTACATCTCCTCACAGCAGTCCTTACATCTCCTGACATCTCTTTACATCTCCTCACAGCAGTCCTTACATCTCCTCACAGCAGTCCTTACATCTCCTTACATTTCCTCACAGCAGTCCTTACATCTCCTCACAGCAGTCCTTACATCTCCTCACAGCAGTCCTTACATCTCCTCACAGCAGTCCTTACATCTCCTTACATTTCCTCACAGCAGTCCTTACATCTCCTCACAGCAGTCCTTACATCTCCTCACAGCAGTCCTTACATCTCCTCACAGCAGTCCTTACATCTCCTCACAGCAGTCCTTACATCTCCTCACAGCAGTCCTTACATCTCCTCACAGCAGTCCTTACATCTCCTCACAGCAGTCCTTACATCTCCTGACATCTCTTTACATCTCCTCACAGCAGTCATTACATCTCCTCACAGCAGTCCTTACATCTCCTTACATTTCCTCACAGCAGTCCTTACATCTCCTCACAGCAGTCCTTACATCTCCTCACAGCAGTCCTTACATCTCCTTACATTTCCTCACAGCAGTCCTTACATCTCCTCACAGCAGTCCTTACATCTCCTCACAGCAGTCCTTACATCTCCTTACATTTCCTCACAGCAGTCCTTACATCTCCTCACAGCAGTCCTTACATCTCCTTACATCTCCTCACAGCAGTCCTTACATCTCCTCACAGCAGTCCTTACATCTCCTTTACATCTCCTTACATCTCCTCACAGCAGTCCTTACATCTCCTGACATCTCTTTACATCTCCTCACAGCAGTCCTTACATCTCCTCACAGCAGTCCTTACATCTCCTTACATTTCCTCACAGCAGTCCTTACATCTCCTCACAGCAGTCCTTACATCTCCTTACATCTCCTCACAGCAGTCCTTACATCTCCTCACAGCAGTCCTTACATCTCCTTTACATCTCCTTACATCTTCTTACATCTCCTCACAGCAGTCCTTACATCTCCTTACATCTCCTTACATCTCCTTACATCTCCTCACAGCAGTCCTTACATCTCCTCACAGCAGTCCTTACATCTCCTTTACATCTCCTTACATCTCCTCACAGCAGTCCTTACATCTCCTCACAGCAGTCCTTACATCTCCTCACAGCAGTCCTTACATCTCCTTTACATCTCCTTACATCTCCTTACATCTCCTCACAGCAGTCCTTACATCTCCTCACAGCAGTCCTTACGTCTCCTTACATCTCCTTACATCTCCTTACATCTCCCAGGGGTGCTTTTGGAGCACATTATCACATCTTCTTCTGTCTAGTTAAAAAGGTACAGTTGGCAAAAGCTACCTCTCAGCATTATAGAAAGAGTCCCAACTGAAAAGTCTGTGATTTATATTAAGAGACAGGACTGAGGGAATCTCACTGGGTCTTTCTAGACTGTACCTCCTCAGGGCTCTGGCTGTTATAGTGACAGACTGTGCTATGTAGATCGACCAGGGGGGCCAATGGGAGGGCCACAGATCCCTGACAACACTCTGGGGCTTTGCATGTCATGATGGGAGGTCAGTGACACAGCCTGTTGGGATCTAAAGGGATGGCGAGATCATGTGGATCTGAAAGTAGAAGTTTGAAAGACTCACAGGATTTCTGGTCACTCTTAGATATTGTGGCAATAAAGTAGAACATGTGGAAATGGATCCTGTCATCCATAGGTTGAATCACTACACAAAATATAAAAATACATTGATGATTCTACAATTTGGCAATGAAAATACAGTCAGGCTGCCTACAAAGATATATTCTCCGTCTCTCTCACCAGTTTACCATTATCAAGACAGGCAAAGCCCTTCCATTATCAGTGAACATAAAATTAATCCTACGAGACCATTTCAGCAAATAATTCAGCCATTATCATTCATGACTCAATCACAGAGGACATTTCCAGGGGAAGACATGCCGTCAGCCTTCAGTGGAGGAGAAGAAAAGAGAAGAGTGATGTTGGGGAAAACAAAAGGAAGACAGACTGGTGTTATTGATAAAGATATTATGCTTGGCCAGAGACAGGGTGCTTTCTATTTGGGCTGGTGATGGTAGAAGAGGGGGGGTAAGGTGTTTTGGGTGTGGGTAGTGGTGTGGCACTAATCAGCTGCTGGCAAGCGTGTGAGCGGGCGGTCTTCTTGCAGCGGAACCCCAGGTCGAAAGCGGGTTTGAAGTTTAATGATGCCACCTGCCAGCCTTGCCAGTCTGCAAGCGCTAACGAGCTGGCAGAGCTGGTGGCTCGGGCCACAGCACCTGAAAATGCATCGTGTGTTTCAGGGGGGCGGGGTTCTACCAGGGCTGTTGAGGGGCCTGCTGGAGACCCAAGACGGCACGGAAGGCCCGCATCTCTTTGAAGAGCGCCCTCATTTCCATATTTCATTACGCACCGGTGACTGACAAGGCCCAGCCAGATGTTCTATTTTCAGCTATTTAAATTTTGACCTGCTTTCTTTCCACGGTTGAAGAAAAGATTAGATTAGATTTCAATCAACACACAGATGCCATGGATGATGAGAACTTGGTTATAGATGTTTGTTTATCTGTTGTGGTTATTTTGTTGTCTATATTCTCCTATTGTATCTTACCACTCTGAGTAAAGGTGTTGATAACACACAGACAGTAGCTGCCATTTAACTTCAGAATCAGGAAATGTTTCCAAAGTGACTAGGCACCTTAGACTCCAGCACAGTCCCTGATTCATTCCAATGGTATTTCCTTTGAATTGGCTGTGAAATTGCAGTGTCCTTACTCAATCTAACACTCAAAACTACATCGACAGCCCTGACCTTTCTGGGTGTCTGCAGCAAATGGCACTTTGTCAGAGGGAGTGAAGGAGCCCTAGGATCAATGTGGTTGTCTTGGTATACAACAGCATTGACTTCACTCTGTACATATGCCTATGGGTTTGTCTGTGCATGATTGAGTTGTATTAGATAACTAAATGATGGCAGAAGAAGAACGATAGTGATCAGTGGGAGAAAGGGAGCAGAGAAAGAGCCAAACTTTTATTTAGACAGGAAAAATATAGCTAAGATGACCTCTCCACAACCTCGCCCCTTTTCTCTCTCAATGAACGAAACTAGGCCAAAGGAAGACAGGTATTTAGAAGAATCGTGTTGGGTGACTATGAGAGTGATCATGTACGGAGTGGTAAACTACAGCTGTTTCTGGTCTGGGTGTGTAGGGTGCCTGTGAAACCACAGTTCTGGAGACAGAGAGGGCTGTCAACACATGAGCATATCCATCACTCTAATTGAATCAGGTTTTAGCACAGTCAGCCTGTAACTCAATCATGAGCCTGGTTTCCCCTTTAGCAGCCCCTGCCACCTGTCATCACCACATCTGCGTGTCAGATGAGGGTGTGTCGTTGGTATTATACACTGGGGTCGGTACAGCACAGCTGTAGGTGTGAGGGGTCACCTGCTGCCTGTCAAACCTAATTTGTAGTGCAATGAATCTTGATATACTGTACAGTTTATCATTAAAATCCACCTCATGATTCCAATTCTTTGTTGTTTTAATAGAATAATAATACACAGCACAGAGCACTAAAGCCATCTAAATCTCTCAATATCTCTGCAAATATATCTAATATAAGATATTCATATCCCAGATTTACCAGAGGATCATTCTACTAAGAATGCTATGATCCTGGGTAAACATTCATATAGCCAGAGAGAGAGCAGTGACTGTTCTGGTAAAGATAGAAACCCCAGCTCTTTGCCTTAATGCGTTAGAAATTGTCAAAGAAAACATGATTAATATCAGAAGACTAAATGTCATGTTAACTTCAGATTTGAAATTGCGGTTGAACTCTGTGAACCACAGTGATGTTGGGGGAATGAGCAGAGGAGGGAGGGGGGCATTGCAGAATTATTGCTGTTGTATATTGAATCTGAAAACTAATGAAAGTGGGCTGGTGGCATGTGAACTATGTGACCACAGTGTTGCTGCGTTTACCAGTGAAACCACCGATTCGTAATACGTTCAGATTCACTACTCACCAAACATGGAGACAGATCTCTGTATTGTTCATGCTGTTATTGAAACCCTGCTGGCCTGTGTGTGCATGCATGTATTATCATGTGACTCAGATTGCCTGGGTGTCTGGGATTGGCATCAAATGCTGAGGGCCATCCAGTGATACATTATACCAGGCTAAACTGAAGAGGACTGGCCACCCCTCATATGCTCTCTCTAATTCTCCCTTTCTTTCTCTCTCTCGGAGGACCTGAGCCCTAGGACCGTGCCCCAGGACTAGCTGACATGATGACTCCTTGCTGTCCCCAGTCCACCTGGCTGTGCTGCTGCTCTAGTTTTAACTGACCTGAGCCCTACGACCATGCCCCAAGACTACCTGACATGATGACTCCTTGCTGTCCCCAGGCCACCTGACCGTGCTGCTGATCCAGTTTCAACTGCTCTACCTTATTATTATATGACCATGCTGGTCATTTATGAACATTTGAACATCTTGGTCATGTTCTGTTATAATCTCTTTACCTGGCACAGCCAGAAGAGGACTGGCCACCCCACATAGCCTGGTTCCTCTCTAGGTTTCTTCCTAGGTTTTGGCCTTTCTAGGGAGTTTTTCCTAGCCACCGTGCTTCTACACCTGCATTGCTTGCTGTTTGGGGTTTTAGGCTGGGTTTCTGTACAGCACTTTGAGATATCAGCTGATGTACGAAGGGCTATATAAATACATTTGATTTGATGTAACCTAAACATGCCTATGTGACAGAACTAATGTATATCGAGTACAGACATGCAGTACCAGTCAAAAGTTTGGACACACCTAATCATTCAAGGGTTTTTCTTTATGTTTTATTATTTTCTACATTGTAGAATAATAGTGAAGACATCCAAACTATGAAATAACACATATGAACAATGTAGTGAATCTGTGTGCAAAGCTGTCATCAATGCAAAGGGTGGCTAATTTGAAGAATCTCAAATATAAAATATATTTTGATTTGTTTAACACTTTTTTGGTTACTACATGATATCATGTGTTATTTCATAGTTTTGATGTCTTCACTATTATTTTACAATGTACAAATAGTACATATAAATTAAAAACCTGAAATTAGTTGGTGTGTCCAAACCTTTGACTGGTACTATAAATAAAACATTATAAAACTTTGTCTGCATAGCATAAAGTACACATTAATGTAAATATGTCATTAGTACCTGTGTGCACACATACAAACTTGCACACACACAAACTGTGGTGGAAGCATCCCAAGTACCTACTCAGATTGTCAGAAAATATGAAGCAGGAGATAGGTATATGGGGCGGCAGGTAGCCAAGTGGTTAGAGCCTTGGACCAGTAACCAAAAGGTTGCTGGATCGACTCCCGGAGCTGACAAGGTAAAAATCTGTTGTTCTGCCCCTGAACAAGGCGGTTAACCCACTGTTCCCCGGTAGGCTGTCATTGTAAGTAAGAATTTGTTCTTATCTGACTTGCCTTGTTAAATAAAAATAAAAAGTACATTCTGGATGGACAGTGTGTTGCTAGTCTTTGGTGTTGCTGGCAGATGTGACCAGGAGGTCATGTGAAAAAGGGTAACAAGGCTGGCCAGTGGTTAATGTGAGCCCAGGACCCTTGAAGAAGTCATGCAAACTTTTCTTTGTACAGTGCACTCAG